>NC_072785.1:0-300000 GCF_022539595.1 Amphiprion ocellaris
ACAGAACACAAACTACCATTTAGAACACTATTAGAATGGGAGCCAGAACCTTCCTCTGGACATCAGAACATCCACAGAACATAAACTACCAGTTAGAACACTATTAGAACATACCAGAACCTCCTCTGGACATCAGAACACCCACAGAGACACAAACTACCAGTTAGAACGACTATTAGAACGGACCAGAACCTCCTCTGGACATCAGAACATCCACAGAACACAAACTACCAGTTAGAACACTATTAGAACGGACCAGAACCTCCTCTGGACATCAGAACACCCACAGAACACAAACTACCAGTTAGAACACTATTAGAACGGACCAGAACCTCCTCTGGACATCAGAACATCCACAGAACACAAACTACCAGTTAGAACACTATTAGAACAGACCAGAACCTCCTCTGGACATCAGAACATCCACAGAACACAAACTACCAGTTAGAACACTATTAGAACAGACCAGCATCATAACCGATGATAAAGACAGACAGGAGGAGGAAAAACACATCAGAACTCACTCACACACTACTAATATCCCATATGGGCCATAAACAAAGGAAAACAACAAGCCAAAAACAAAGAGAAAAAACTAAAACAAACAAAAACAAAACATACACAAAAAACAGACAACAAAAATGAAGACATAATCAGCATTCCATATATCTGAGGGACAACAGAACCCATACATCCCATAATGAGAAAACACGTCATCACATGTGACTCACTACCACAGTTCTTGAACTTACAGTTGTATGTGACCACCGTTTGCAAAAGGTTGAGATTATTTCTACTGACTCAAGAATAACCAGAAAATGGGTATTCAGATTATGTAATTAAATGCTAAATTAGCTATTTTTGCTTGTTATTGTTTGAATAAGCATGTCTATAAGACCTGAATTTTTAGATGTTAAGTAGAGCTACCTGAGATTTCTTTGTTTTGTCATTTTCAGATTCAGATTCAGAAAACTTTATTTATCCCCTAGGGGCAATTCAGTTTGCAGACATGGGTCGCAGCAGGACAGGACATGAAACACACATTCCACATACATTTGACTTGGATCTGTCAATAGTCAGGGTTCAGCAATAAAGTGCAACAGTGACAAAGTGCAACAATATCAATATATACCTCACTACATTTAAAACTACATGTAAAACTATAAAACAACACGGTCACTGTCATTTAAAAGCCTAATGGCGGAAGGAATAAAAGAGATGGAGTGAGATAGCGCCTCCCAGAGGGCATCAACACAAACCTGTGTGTCAGTACATGGTCAGAGTGTGCAATAATGCTCTTAGCTTTGTGGAGCACCTGCCTGCTCCATAGAGAGTGTAGGTCAGTAGTCTGCACATCCATGACTCTAGCACAAGTCCCAACTATGCTGGACAACGTGTTTTTGTTTTTTACTGACAGCCCATGAAACCATGATATAAAAGAAAAGGTTAAAAGACTCTCAATAAAAGAACGATAAAAGACAGATGAAATGGGTTTAGATACATTAAAAGAGTTCAGTTTCCGCAGCAGGTAAATACGTTGTTGGCCTTTTTTTGAAATGACCTCCATGTTTTTGTCAAACTTGAGGTCGGAGTCGAATATTGTGCCCAAGTATCTGTACGTGTCTATGATTTCGACCTCTTCTTTGTTTATGATGCTGACTTCCTGTTTTGCACGTTTTTTCCTGAAGTCAATTATCATGTCTTTTGTTTTTGTAACGTTAAGATCAAGATAATTGTCTTCGCACCAAGTGATAAAATCAGACAGGGCTCTGCCATGCCCTGATTCAGAGCCCTGTAGAAGGGACAACAGAACACTGTCATCAACACGCCATCAACACATCATCAACACGCCATCAACACGCCATCAACACGTCGTCTGACGCTCTGAAGAAGACTGCAGATGCAGCAGAAACATGTCAGCAAGATAAAACCATCCTTTCCTTACCGAGTTGTCGGATTAAAAGTAAAGCTATTCTATAGATCATTTAAAAGGTTCAAACTGAGTTCATCACCAGACAGAAACTACTTTAAACTCCCACTAAATGGACTAGATGGCTTCATGTTTGTTTCTAGAGAACCACACCAGACAGGAAAGAACTGTAGCCATCAGTTAAACGTCATTATCTACACCTGGTTAGACACAAACCAAATCAGAACACATCAAACACAAAAACATCTCAAACACACAAGTCCATTTAGTCAACAGAAGCAGAAAAGACAGATTCTATTTCAGTGTCCTGATGGTGACACTAAAAGCTTCTTAATTAAAGAAGGAAAAAATCCAAATAATGTCAGTTCAAGAAATGATGGGTTCATTTCAGTTCAGTTTGAAGGTTTGGGTGAGTTAATGTGAGGAGTGGGAGTATAAAGGAGTGTAAATTAGTGTAGGTGAGGAGCTGAGGAGGGCAGGAGAGGCTAATGTGAGGATTATGCAGCCTAAAGTCTGGAGATTTGGACAGAAAAAAACACTGAACTTACCTCCACCAGGGTCCAACAGAAGGTGCAGACATCCCAACAGCTGAAGAGGTGGAATCTCCTGTCCTGGGATCAGTTCATATCCAGCAGGTGGTTCAAGAGCAGGAAAAAGCTGCTTCTGGATTCTAAATCTACTCCGTTTATTCCAGACTGCTCACTTTACTTTAATATATCACACTTTAGAAGAGAACTGACCACAATCTGGGAAGTTCCTCCTGAAATCTCCTGGTTCCTCCCAGTGCTCTCACTCATCTCCTTTGTTCTCCAGGCTTCTTTCATTAGCAGCAGCTCACAGGTGTATCTGCTTCATGACATCACTTCCTCCCTGCACTTCCTGCCAGGTAGAAATAAAAGTCTATTCTGTCCATTTTCTTTCTGTTGCAAAGTTTCCTGCATTTCCTGCAGTTGATTTATTCATTTTTAAAAGGTCAAAAGAGGTACAGTGGAGAAAAAAGTCATTTTCTCATTCAGAATCATGTTTCTTGTGTCATACAGGGTCTGAATTATTCTGCACATGTTCAGAAGGTTAGAGAGTCTAAACATACGACCAATAAGAACGCTGTAGAAGATCCACTGTCCAGTTCTCTGGTGAATTTAATGAAATATCTAACAGCTCACACTGAATCTTCCTGTGTTTTAGTTCTCCTCAGTGTCCTGCTGTTCCTGACAATGATGCATTCAGCTCCCTACCCTTATTATTCCTTATTGGCCCTGAAGAAATGCAGCACATTAGAGGAAAGGCTGACAAAGCACACAAGGTCAGTTACTGAGCATATGAACCAGAGAACTCGAAGTAGATGAGTGTCTTTGGTTCTATTTCCTGGTAAGTGATTCCACCAACATGAAGAAGCTCCATGAACGGATTCATTAAAGCTCCATGAACGGATTCATTAAAGCTCCATTTTGTACATATTTCTGGTAGTTTTATCTGTGTGTGTGTGTGTGTGTGTGTGTGTGTGTGTGTGTGTGTGTGTGTGTTGATACATATATGAAGAAATGTGTAAATTGAATGGAAAGTCCAGTGGGAGTCTGAGTGTCACCAAGTCAGAGTTTATGTCTCAACTGCGGACGTTAGAGAAGACAGGCGGAGACAGTCTTAGTGGGCGGAGCTAAACTACCTGAAACCTGTGTTTCATTCGTTATAGATCTCATTCCATCATTCTGAAATCAGTTTATTTCTCCCCCTCTTCTCTGTAACTATTTAGTTTAGAATTCTTTGCCTCTCCTGACAACTTTTGATAGAACAGCAGAAAAATACCTTCAATTATTACAATATCACTGTGATTCTCCACTGTGTATTATGCAGAATTGTAATATGATAGCAATTTATTTGTGTTGTGTTCATTATTGATGCCTTTAACTCTTCCATGCATAGAGGTCATGACAGTGTGCAGCTCTTCTAAAGCTGTTTTCTAGTATGTGCATGAGTTTTGATGGCATAGTTGGACATCAGCCACTACAGTGGATCCTATTGCATCATTTCTTCCACTGCCAGTGATTGGCTAGCCATTGCAAATTCTTTAAAAAAAAGAGTCAAACCAAGATGGCCGGCAGGCAGCCAGAAACACCAAGTAGCTCATTTTCTTTTGTTCAAGCCTTCTATAAAAAAGAGACCTTTGCAGGAAAGAAAAATATGGTGACATCGAGGAACATCTAAGGAGTCATGCAATTGCAAAATTTTCCAAGTATTGATGTTATATTGGGAGGCAATTATGATTAATCTCATGTCCACTAAAGTGCACATCATGCATCACCAGCTATATTTCAGCTACAATTCATTGACCACAATTATGGTATTACTGCTGCTGTTCTTGAAAATATGTCATCTGAGAGACTTGGGAATCTATACAGGAGAGTGAATCCCTCAATGCTGTTTGAATTATTTATGCATCAATTATTTTATTTTATAGTTCACATCACATTTCACAGTTCAATACACTGTATATCATTTTATCCATTTGTTTGTTAAATCCATATTTCTAGAGCAAAATGCATGGTGGCCATCTCAGTGGACATGTAAATATATTTTTTAGAAAAATGGGCTGAAATAAAATAAAGTTCAAACCTTGTTTTTCATGCCTAAAGATGAATAAAAACAATTGGGTGAAAAAAAATCCTAACTGAGGTTATCATAATTCATGCATGAATGGGAGTTAGGTAAAGTTGGCAAGATATTCACAGATTCGGACTTCCGGCATCAATAACTCATGAGATATACGTTTTAAAAACATAAACAATGCCTCTTTCAAATCGCTGTAAGCTAGACAATGTGCTACGAGGCCAGTTTTATCAAAAGTCGCTGTCTTTCAAGTTGCACAAATAGCACTGATGTCTATGAGCAGCCGGCTGTGCAACGAGTGAACAGGGACCGTCTGCAAATAGCAAAACCGCTGCAACAGCGAAGAGAGACAAATATTCAATTACTTAACTTTTATACACTGTAGTGTCACCAAATTTACTGCAGCCATCAATTGTCTCCTGCTGCTCATACTACAATTCTTGGTTTGACACTAAATAAAAAAAAATCTGAATTTTAAGGAATTGTTATTGGTAATAAAATTCAATAACTTCACTCTTATACATTGTAGTGTTACCAAAATCACTAGAGCCATCAGTTGACTCCTGCTGGTTGTACTACAACTCTTGGTTTGATATTAAATTAAAAAATCTGAATTTTAAGCAATTTTTTTCTTATTTTCTTATTATTTTATTAGTAATAAAATTCAATAACTTCCCTCTTATGTACTGCAAAAAGATTACACTCTGTCTAACTCAGTTGGCTCCTGTTGATCATACTACAACTCTTGGTTTGATATTTAACTATTTTTCATGATTTTAAGGATTTTTTTATTGGTAATGAAATTGGAACACAGAGATACAAAAGTTAAAAATCCTGGCTCTAAGCCTTAATACAGTTTAGAGTGGACTTCACACTTTATGTCACATGAGTGCATCTACATTAGCATAACATTTAATTTAATGTAGATGAGTTTTACTGCTCCAATCACAGACTGACCTGCTGCTGACATCACCTGTTCACCTGGAGCTCACCTGTTCACCCGACAGCAGCAACAAACTGGAGAAGAACTGAGGGATTCTGATGACAAGTTCATGGATCAAATAATAATTCAGTGGAATCTTTACTGCAGTAACACATTTTCTTCACCATCATATTACCTGAAAACTAAAAGACTCTCCTCAGTGAAGCAGCTCCTGGTTTATAACTCAAAACGCTGGAAAACACAGAGAAATACTAAAAGATCATTTTATTAAAACCAACAGAAGCTGGAAGAGGATTTTTTCTTTAAAAAAGGCTTTTGTTGCATAAATTCTGCAGCTTCCTGTTGTTGTTGTGGGAACAAGGTTTGACAAAATCGGACTTTCTGAGTGTAAACTGACTCAATGAAACCTGAACTCCAGTCAGAGAACAGGTTCCATTAGATTAGATTCTTTATTGTCAGTGGAAAAACAAACATTTTTACTGCCCAAAACACCACGACAACACGAGTAAACTTGTTTTATGGCCTAACAAAGACAAAAACACACACAAAAAAAACTCTTACATTTCACTTTCTTTCAGATTCTGTGCTGTTTAGAATCAAAATGAAAATAGAAAATAAAAATCTGTTTCAATCCAATATTTTACTAAAACATTTCACAAATACTCCAAACACTGATAAGAACATTTCATATAAATCATCCATGCAAAAACCTCCAATCTCCAATTATTCTTTATAAATTTATACATTTTTACTGATATATTTGAAAAATATCAAAAAAAGGAAAACATACAGTAGAATTTTTTTTAAATAAGTAAAAAACAAAACACATTTTCACATCTGAGCTCAGAAACTAAAATCATAGTATTTTAAACATAAATCTCACGTTTAGGTCGGATATTGTCCATTTATAAAAGAAACACAGAAAAGTGGGAAATATAAAATAGAAATAATTTTAAAGAAGTGATAAAAAGCCTTCATTTCACACACATACACACTTATAACGACCAGAATTATCACCAGAAGGACTCAATTATCAGCCAGAAACGTTAAAAACAGAAATAATTCATTAGTTTTCTTTCCATCAGAGAAAATTAAGCATATTTAGGCTTCAAGTCTTGTGAAATTATCTTTACTCTACACATTACTGCTCTCTGGCGGACACAGGCGGTAACGACACTATTATTATTTGAGGCAAAGCTGGCGACAGTACAGATGAGCAGCACTTCCTGTTTCAACGTAAAACTATCGTAATGCTCTTAGGCTAAAACGTGGTTTTGTGAGACTCAGAAGAATCTGCAGTATGAAACAAAATGTATTTAAGGACCACTAGCTTGTCGACTCCCTCAGATTGTGTTTGTTGTCACTATACGTTCAAAAATGAACACGTTATAGGTAATGTACAAATGCATTCGTGACCGGAAGTGTTAGCCGAGCTAGCGGAAGTGCTAACGAGGGTTTGTTATGACACGGACTAATACCTTAACACGTGTAATTCTAATCAATTCTCTCCAAGACACAGAGCTCTAGCTCCGTTTCCTGTCCCGGGTCTAATGTTTCAGCCTGATATCGTGATCAGCACCTTTTAAAGAGACGCTGCTGGTAGCGCTGGAGTTAGCTTGTCACTAGCTTCTGATTAGCTGCTAGCTCGCTAACGCTGCCATCACAGACGCAGCTATAGATTGTCATTAGCTACATTGTGGATTCATTTCCTGTTTGGACGTGACTCAGACTACAACAAAAGTAATCGGAGCAAGTGGAGAAGCTAGCTGTCGTTAAATACGACTTGGTTTACACCAGAGATCCTTCTGAATCGACCAAAATCGCTTAGCAATACGTTTGACATGAAATGTACACGAAAGAAAGATGCTTTTACGTTGAAGATGAACAGGAAGTGCTGCTCACCTGTAATGTCGCCAGCTATACAGTTAGTAATAATGTCGTGTCGTTACCGCCTGTGTCCACAAGAGGTCAGTAGCGCCCCCTCCTGTGACATGATCTTACATGAGAGGGATTAGATGACAGCAGAGACTCAAGACACAAATCTCTGTCCCTGCAACCGATCAATAATCAATAACAACACTGATACTTTATCAACCAATCATATTTTGCTCATTTTGTACATGTTTCTGGTAGTTTTATCTCATATTTTGGTCATATTCACAGGACTCACCTGTTTTGAGAAAATCATTTTCTGCACTTTTACAATTACATGTATTCCACAAGCCACTTTATGCTGATGTCACTTATAGTGTAGTAATACGGTATTTATTCATTTTTCATTCTTGTATATATTATTGTTATTATAATTATTATCTTTACTGTAGTAAACTGTAGTTAGTGCTGCTCTGAAAGATTTTTGCTGCTCTAACACTGGAAATTTCCCCTGACCTGGGGAGTAATAAAGGACTGTTGTATATCTATGTGCAAGAACTGATACCTCATCTTCCTGTATATAGTCTTCTACATGGTATTTAAAAAAATCTGCGCATATATCCCTCTGGGCTGGAAACTGATTATAGTTTACTGCTATGGTGTATGGCTCTGGCATTAAATATACTACATATATAGCTGGTGGTAAATTCAAAAATATGTAGACCAGCAAATCAAGTATAGTGAGGGTGATGCAGAGTAGATTGATGGAAATGGGCAGCTGGAAGCAGTGGGCTGGAGGAAGGTCAGCAGCAGCAGCATCCCACAGATGGAGATTAGGCCAGTTGGTGGGAGAACCACCACAGATCTGAAGCATCCAGCTCTGGGATCAGGGACACTCGGAGAAAGGACACAGGGAGAAACAGAGTGAGTGTAATGCAATAATGGTATATATATATATTAAATATAATGGTAGATAGAGAAGGGCTCAGTGCATCCAGAGAGGTCCTCCAGCAGCCTAGGCCTGTAGCAGCAGAACTAGGGGCAGAACTAAGGGACGTCCAAGAGGAAGACTCCAGCTGACCCCCTCAGGGTCCCCCAGTCAGTCCTAACTATAAGATTTGTCAAAAAGGAAGGTTTTAAGCCTGGTCTTAAAATTAGAGAGGGTGTCCGCCTCCAGAACCCAAACTGGGAGCTGGTTCCACAGGAGAGGAGCTAATAACTGAAGGCTCTGCCTCACATTCTACTTTTGGAGAGAAGTTACAGGTCACTTCTCCAAGTAAGCCTGCAGTCTGAGAGCGAAGAGTTCTGCTAGGATAATATGGTACTATCAGGTCTTTAAGATATGATGGAGATTGGTTGTTAAGAGCTTTATATGTCAGAAGAAGGATTTTGAATTCTATTCTACATTTCACAGGAAGCCAATGAAGAGAAACCAGCATAGGAGAAATATGGTCTCTCTTGCTAACTATCGTCAGTACTCTGGCTGCAGCCCTACACTGCACTACACCAACACTGACTTAGCAAGTCTGAGTTCTGAACCGTGGCTTTGGTACCAATAAGCCGGTTTTGTGTAATAGCCTAAAACTGCCTCAGATTGTTGACTGTGGTCATAATGACTTATTTACTGAGCATTGAGAAACCTGCTTCTTGGAAAAAAAGAAAAGCATATGAATAACATAAAATGATATGATATAGAATAATAATTATAAATACAGTGATGTTACTTTGAACAGGTGAATGATCAGGGAGCCTCTGTCACTCAGGTTGTCTACAATCTGGAAGTTACTGATGTAACGATGCGCTGAATTGGACAGCTGGACACACACATAAACAGAGTCAGCTGTTAGCTAGTTAGCAACGCCGCCGTCCTAAACATGCGATCATTCATGTCTCATCCACTAGAAGGTCATTATCATGATGTAGTAAACTTTTTACAAACTTTTATTTAAAATACTACATTCATTTTAAAGACACTTAAATACACCATTGACACAAGCTTTCAGATTTTTCTGCACTAGCACTAGAAGGTGATTACCATCTCCAGGTCAGAGTTTTCTGGGGTGAATCCAGTTGGTAGACTGATATCAAGAACCACCATCCTGACGTCTCTGGGTCCTAGAGCCCTGCTGTGAATGAGAAAAAGAACAGCACTGACAAAGGGCACGATGACTATACGACTATAATCAGCTGCTGTCACATTGTTCATGTAAAGGCATAACGTACAATCAGTCACTGATCAGATTAAAGTCTTTGAGCATGTGAGCAGCAGCATTTTAAAATGAGTCTGAAAGAAAAACCAGAGGAATCAGTCTTTACTGAGGCACACCAAGAATCCATGAAGAACTACCTGCAGCAGCAGACTAACAGATGTACCTGCATCTGCAGACCAACAGATGTTCTTCCACAGAGCTCTGACATCGTTTGTACTTCAAATGCTATATTTATTGCATTATGAACTCTTATCATGCTCTATTTTTATTGCAAATAACACCAATTTGCACTTTATTGTAAATACTAACAGTTTTTTAAGCTCACCTCTGTAAATACCAGCATTTTAGGCAGATTTGGGATGTCTGTTGCATGCTCATTTGCACAGTGGCCCTCTATCTTCTAGGTAACACGTGAGCTCATGCATACCTTGAATCTCCCTAAGGGAATGAATAAAGTACCTATCAGATAATGTACAGAGTGTCAGTCCACAGAGGAACTGGCATAAGATATTTTGAACTACCCAAAGCTGTGAAACTGTGCCCTGCAATTTGTAATAAGGTAGTCGATATTGCTGCCGATCTAGCGTTTTGCACAGTCGTGTACACGTATAACAACAACAACTACTACTTGATCTTGTCTGACTTTTCTACATCTGCTGGAGGCTTTTCTGGTCCGGGACAGTAGCAAAGCATTAATTAATGTACAGCTGTATATATTATATGGTGGGCTAGAGCGTATGTAATAGTGTATTTGATGTAATTATGCTCCAATGTGTTATTTTGATCTTAACAATAATGTATTCATTTGATCTTAACAAAAATAATACGAACAAAAAGTCCCTGAAGATGAGCACACACAGTCCTTGCATTGTGATGTATGCAAAACGTATGTATTTTAAGAGATTGTATGCGAGTGTTTTATAAATTCAATTTACTAAATTTACTCAGGTCAGCAGTCTAAATGCTTTGTTTTTTTTTTGTTAAAGTGCATTTGCTTTAATTTGTCACCCGTCTGAAGGACGTCGTGTAAAATATGTGATATAGTGTGAGAATTTGATCTACCGCTGGATCCTTCAAAAGTGACGTTGAGATCAAAGTGCTTGCAGGGCATTTTCTCTTCCACCTCATGCAGCTGATTGTAATAGGTCACAACCCGTGGTCGTCTTTCCCTGTACTGGAAAGAAAACCACGTGTAAGAGGCACAGAGGAGAAAACAACAAACAAACATAAGAGGAAAAGCAGACAGTAGCGTATAAGTATTGTACTCATAAACAAAGCCCTTAGCGGCAAGGTCTTTGTGATATTTCTGAAATACATTTAGAATGGATTGTTGCGGTTTCAGCACGCCATGAACGTGAGACTCGAATGAGGTCAGTCTTGGTTAGTAACCCCATACTCCATTCATGTCATTCTACAAGTCCATTCTTATGTATCGTGATAATACCTCTAGTATTCCTTGTCCATTTCCTCGAGCCTCTACTTCCAAATCAAGATTAGCAGGCAACTGCGAACAGAGAAGAAGATTGTTTGTGAAATGCATGTGGAAAAACTTTTTTTCTTTTTCTAAATCAACAGTTGATAAAAGTCCAATGTCATTATACATTGCACTTGTAACTGCTAGTGCAGAACCTCAATAGAATCATTATCAAATCTGCCAGTTTCGTTCAGCTGTTTAGCTTCTTTTGTATTTAAGAGCACATTTAATAAAGGACTGAAATGCCAGACAATGTTGGTGAAGAGTGGGTGAAGAAAATTACAAATTTAGCAGAAAAAAAGACAAATGTTTGTTTCTAGACATGGAAAAGACTCTTCCAGACCAAATGCAAATAAATATTAAGCACTAGTGTGTAAAACAGCAACTGCTTTCTAACACAACGGTCTCATAACATTTCCATGTCAGCTTGCTGTGGGTTCTTCTCCCCTGAAGCTTGTCAATTAATCCAATGAATTATTATTATTATTATGAGATCACTATACACAACAAGTCAGCCTAAAGGTAGAAAGCACTGAAAGATGTGCAGAAATTATATACCGACTAATCTCAGTTAGTGCAAATCACCCGTCAGGTGGGAGAAGTGCTCATCCCGCTTGTTCTTGGCTAAACAAATCATGATGAGGGGACACTCACCCAGCTGAGCTTTACGCTTCAACAGTTCAGCAGAGCGTCTCCTTCTGGTACTGCCTGGACACTGCACGGCTGCGGAGATGAGAGGAAAAACAGGAAAAACTAAACAAAAACCCTTACACAAGGTTTCATTGTTTCATTGCACTGGTTGTGCTTTTGTCTAACAGATGAGCAACAGCAAATGGTTACTTCAAAAAAGATTTGGACAACCAGTGTTACCTTGGAATGATATTTAGGATTCAATG
This sequence comes from Amphiprion ocellaris, assembly GCF_022539595.1. Lineage (NCBI taxonomy): Eukaryota > Metazoa > Chordata > Actinopteri > Pomacentridae > Amphiprion > Amphiprion ocellaris. The sequence goes on from NC_072785.1 coordinate 11,930, forward strand.
GACAAGATGCACAATTATAAACAGATTCATCACAGCTTTTTTCAACAGTTTTATCATTCTGTGGTACCCATACTGTTTCAGTTTTTATCCAAGAGCTGTCCAATCCATTTCCCCCCTACACATACAACAGATACACTATGTGGAATAAAGAACTGAGTCTTGCACTGGACTGCACTTTATCACCCATCCTACTGCTCATGTGCACTAAGACTGTTTACATATTTATATCTTTTAAGTATTTTTTTTTTAAAATGTATTTGTACATAGTGTGCCTTTTTCTATTTTTTTATATATAGCTTGGAGTCACCAATTGTAATTTCGCTGTGGGGAAACACAATGACAATAAAGATTCTTGATTCTCAATGTGTTCCTAACCCCTAAGCCCAACGCGCACAAGGAAGATATGTTGTAGTGGCTCAAAAATTGCTATAAAAGCAAGCAACAGTCCAAGAAAACACATATTTAGGTTAAGATGAGTTCCTTTTTGACACGAGATATGGGTTTTGCTCTTTCAATCATTGGTCGCTTTTAATGTAAATCTCTTGTGAATATAGGTTGTAACCCAACACTATAAATGAAGTATCAGCTTCGTACCAGACTTTTCAGAAGTGAATATCACCTATATTTAACACACATAAAACAATATTCAGTATTAGGCACAAACCGACATATTAAGACATTAGTTGGTTTGTATATTATTCTCCACCCAAAGCGACTCCAGGATCGCCTCACTTTCAGCAAACACACAGTGCAAACACGGCCTTGAGCTGCTACAAGGGGAAAACTGGATTCAAAGTGTTGACAGCTACTTCCTAATGAAAGCTAGTTTATGATGTTTTTCAAGGTTCACTATAGTTTTTTTTTGTGTGTTTCTTTACTGGTGTTGCTATGTATAGGAGCACCAGTCAAGAAAACAACTAAATCATTATTTTTTTTTTTTTCCATTTTGATTTTATGTAACCTTTACTTAACCAGGAGAGATCCTGTTGATATTAAGAACCTCTTTTTCAAGGGAGTCCTGGCCAAGATAGGCAGCAGCAAATACAAAACACAGTTATGAAATTACACAGTTAAAACGATTAAAATACGGAGGAAAAAAAAACAATAAGAAGTAGAAGAATTAAAATCATTAAAATCACCAGTATTACAGTACATGATGATTCCTGTGAACTACTCTGTGTTTTGCTCAGTAGCCTGACTGGAGAATCTAAAACAAGTAGGTATCTGCCTTCACATGTAAACACGTTAACAGCATGTACGATGGTGTCAACTCGGGAAGTTGCTCGAGTGAGAAACGGCTGAAATTCTCCAAACAGAACAGACAGCTGTTCCATGCTCGTACATACTTTGTCTGGTTGTAGTTTTGAACCCGGTACTGGAGGAGTAAAGCAGTCCTAAAGCAGTCCTAAAGCAGTCCTGCATCAGAAAACACCCCCTGAGCATCTCATCCTCCCCCACGGGTGCAGCCAATGTCTCCATGCTCCACCACGTCCCAAATCTGAGCAGAAGGTTAATCAAGAATGAGGTGACATGACTTTATATTTTAAAATGATCCCTGTTCGGGTTAGACTTATTAAACCCACTGCATTCCAGTGTGTATTAAATCATGTCAATTAAAAACTGACTTTTAGAAGTATTGTGCATATTCACAAAGAAGGCATTAGTTCTTGTTGTTGCTATTTGGTTCTATGGCAACAAAATGTGGCACAATGTGGAAAATGGAGAATCTGAGAAAAATGTGGAGATTGTTTTATGAGTAAAGTCAATTCTATTTTAAACCCTTCTATCGATGATAGAAGTTGTCCTCATGATGATAAGTTCTTGAGGACAACTTATCAACCCAAACCCTCTCAGATAGAAATTCACGCACCTTCCTCTGTGTGAGTCTGTCCTCGTTGAGAAGATACACAGCGTTGTCCACAGCCACCAGGCTGACTTTTGCACCCGGGTCACCTCTGATCTGAAAGCTGAAGCTCTTCCCAGGCGCATAGTCTCTGCAAATGCCGTTCATTGGCCCGACTTTGAGCTGTAAGAGAAAATGAATACAGCAATAAACCAAACTTTTAATTATCCTGTTGGTTTGTACAACTTTTCTTGCTTGGTTTGCGTGGTTTACTTGAGCTTGACTCAGGTCAATATTGTAAAACTGAAATAGACAAAAGAGACAGACAGACACCTCTCCTGGGGGACAGGAAGGGAGAGAGACAGACACCTGTCCTGGGGGACAGGTGGCGAAAGAGACAGATACCTATCCTGGGGGACAGGAAAAGAGAAAGACACCGGTCCTGAGGGACAAGAGGAGAGAGACAGACATCTGTCCTGGGGGACAGGAGGAGAGAAACAGAGACAGACACCTATTCTGGGGGACAGGATGAGAGAGAGACAGACACCTGTCATGGGGGACAGGATGAGAGAGAGAGAGAGAGAGACACCTGTCCTGAGGGTCAAGAGGAGAGAGACAGACATCTGTCATGGGGGACAGGATGAGAGAGAGCGAGACAGACACCTGTCATGGGGGACAGGATGAGAGAGAGAGAGACAGACACCTGTCATGGGGGACATGAGTAGAGAGAGAGACACCCTGTCATGGGGGACAGGATGAGAGAGAGAGAGACAGACACCTGTCATGGGGCACAGGTGGAGAGAGAGACAGATACCTATCCTGGGGGACAGGAAGAGAGAGAGAGACACCTGTCCTGAGAGACAAGAGGAAAGAAACAGACACCTGTCCTGGGGGACAGGAGGAGAGAGAGAGACTTGTCCTGGGGGACATGAGGAGAGAGAGACTTGTCCTTGGGGACATGAGGAGAGAGAGAGACACCTGTCCTGGGGGACATGAGGAGAGTGAGAGAGAATGAGAGAGAGAGACGGACATCTGTCCTGGGGGACAGGAGGAGAGAAACAGACATCTATCCTGGGGGACAGGAAGGGAGAGAGAGAGACTGACACCTGTCCGGGGGGAAGGGTGGCGAAAGAGACAGATACCTATCCTGGGGAACAGGAAAAGAGAAAGACACCTGTCCTGAGGGACAAGAGGAGAGAGACAGACATCTGTCCTGGGGGACAGGAGAGAGAGAGAGACAACTGTACTGGGGGACAGTAGGAGAGAAACAGATACAGACACCTGTCCTGAGGGCCAGGAAGAGAGAGAAAGACTTGTCTTGGGGGACATGAGAAGAGAGAAAGACTTGTCCTGGGGGACATGAGGAGAGACAGACTTGTCCTAGGGGACATGAGGAGAGAGCGAGAGAGAGAGAGAGAGAGAGACCTGTCCTGGGGGACAAGAGAAGAGAGACTTGTCCTAGGGGAACATGGGGAGAGAGAGACAGACACCTGTCCTGGGGGACAGGAGGAGAGAGACACCGACACCTGTCCTGGGGGACAGGATGACAGAGGGACACCTGTCAAGCAGATCCAGAGGAGAGAGAGACACCTATCCTGGGGGACAAGAGGAGAGTGAGAGAGAATGAGAGAGAGAGACAGACATCTGTCATGGGGGACAGGAGGAGAGAGAGACAGACACCTATCCTGGGGGACAGGAGGAGAGCAAGAGAGACAGACACCTGTCCTGGGGGACAGGAGGAGAGAGAAAGACTTGTCCTGGGGGACATGAGGAGAGACAGACTTGTCCTGGGGGACATGAGGAAAGAGAGAGAGAGAGACCTGCCCTGGGGGACAAGAGAAGAGAGACTTGTCCTGGGGGACACCTGTCAAGCAGATCCAGAGGAGAGAGAGACACCTGTCCTGGGGGACAAGAGGAGAGAGATAGACAGACACCTGTCCTGGGGGACAGGAGGAGAGAGATAGACAGACATCTGTCCTGGGGGAAAGGAGGAGAGAGATAGACAGACATCTGTCCTGGGGGACAGGAGGAGAGAGAGAGACAGACATCTGTCCTGGGGGACAGGAGGAGAGAGATACAGACACCTGCCCTGGGGGACAGGAGGAGAGCAAGAGAGACAGACACCTGTCCTGGGGGACAGGAGGAGAGCAAGAGAGACAGACACCTGTCCTGGGGGACAGGAGGAGAGCAAGAGAGACAGACACCTGTCCTGAGGGACAGGAGGAGAGAGATAGACAGACATCTGTCCTGGGGGACAGGAGGAGAGAGATAGAAAGACATCTGTCCTGGGGGACAGGAGGAGAGCAAGAGAGACAGACACCTGTCCTGAGGGACAGGAGGAGAGAAAGAGAGAGAGACACCTGTCCTGAGGGACAGGAGGAGAGAAAGAGAGAGAGACACCTGTCCTGGGGGACAAGAAGAGAGTGAGAGAGAGACAGACATCTGTCCTGGGGGACAGGAGGAGAGAGTGAGAGACTTGTCCTGGGGGACAGGAGAGTAAGAGAGACAGACACTTGTCCTGGGGGACAGGAGGAGAGCAAGAGAGACAGACACCTGTCCTGGGGGACAAGAAGAGAGTGAGAGAGAGACAGACATCTGTCCTGGGGGACAGGAGGAGAGAGTGAGAGACTTGTCCTGGGGGACAGGAGAGTAAGAGAGACAGACACTTGTCCTGGGGGACAGGAGGAAAGAGAGAGACACCTGTCATGGGGGACAGGATGAGAGAGAGCAAGACAGACACCTGTCCTGGGGGACATGAGGAGACAGAGAGACAGATACCTATCCTGGGGGACAGGAAGAGAGAGACAGACACCTGTCCTGGGGGACAGGATGACAGAGGGACACCTGTCACGCAGATCCAGAGGAGAGAGAGACACCTGTCCTGGGGGACAAGAGGAGAGTGAGAGAGAATGAGAGAGAGACAGACATCTGTCCTGGGGGACAGGAGGAGAGAGATAGACAGACACCTGTCCTGGGGGACAGGAGGAGAGAAATAGACAGACACCTGTCCTGGGGGACAGGAGGAGAGCAAGAGAGACAGACACCTGTCCTGGGGGACAGGAGGAGAGCAAGAGAGACAGACACCTGTCCTGGGGGACAGGAGGAGAGAGATAGACAGACACCTGTCCTGGGGGACAGGAGGAGAGCAAGAGAGACAGACACCTGTCCTGAGGGACAGGAGGAGAGCAAGAGAGAGAGACACCTGTCCTGGGGGACAGGAGGAAAGAGAGAGACACCTGTCCTGGGGAACACTCGGGCTGAAACACCTGGGCAGTCATTAGCTGTAACACAATACATCTAATAGCTGTCGTCCAATAAATGATAGGCATTAGCTCTCATATGTTACTTTAATACATTAGCTGTTATACAATAGCTGTGGTACAATCATAATAATGATCATGGATAAGATTTATATAGCGCTTTTCAAGGCACTCAAAGCGCTTCACAATGAATCCATTATTCATTCACTCACACATTCTCACTCAGCGGTGGTAAACTACATTTGTAGCCACAGCTGCCCTGGGGCAGACTGACGGAAGCGTGGCTGACAATCTGCGCCTACGGCCCCTCCGACCACCACCAACATTCTCACGCATTCATACTCCAGTGTGAGTAGCAGCACTGGAGGCCAGGTGGGTAAAGTGTCTTGCCCAAGGACACAACAGCACATGACTAGGACAGAGAGGGAATCGAAACGCCGACCTTTCGATCATTGGAAGACCCGCTCTACCACCTGAGCCACAGCCGCCCCACGATAGGTATAATACATTAGCTCATATACATCACTAAAAATTGAGCTGTTATACATTAGCTGTAGTGCAATAGATGCAAACAAATGAACACTCGGGCTGGGGCTGGAACACACAGGAGGAAAGAGAGAGAGAGACAGACACTTTCATGGGGGACATGAGGAGAGAGAGAGACACTTGTCCTGGGGGACAGGAAGGGGGAGAGACAGACACCTGTCCTGGGGGACAGGATGACAGAGGGACACCTGTCAAGCAGATCCAGAGGAGAGAGAGACACCTGTCCTGGGGGACAGGAGGAGAGAGATAGACAGACACCTGTCCTGGGGGTCAGGAGGAGAGCAAGAGAGACAGACAGCTGTCCTGAGGGACAGGAGGAGAGCAAGAGAGAGAGACACCTGTCCTGGGGGACAGGAGGAAAGAGAGAGACACCTGTCATGGGGGACAGGATGAGAGAGAGCAAGACAGACACCTGTCCTGGGGGACATGAGGAGAGAGAGAGAGACACCTGTCATGGGGGACAGGATTCAATTCAATTCAATTTTATTTATATAGCGCCAATTACAGTCAAATTGTCTCGAGACGCTTTACAGAACCCATATGCCTGACCCCCAGAGCAAGCCAAAAGGCGACAGTGGCAAGGAAAACACCCTTTTAACAGGGAAAAAAACCTCGAGCAGAACCCGGCTCTAATGTGGGGGGACCCATCTGCCTGCTGGCCGGGCGGGTTGAGAGGGACAGAAGAGGTAGAAAGGTAGAGATAGAGGGATAGAAGTAGAGGGGTAGAGGTAGAGAGGTAGAGATAGAGGGATACAGATAGAGGGGTAGAGATAGAGAGGTGGGGGGTGGGACACAAGGACCATAAAACACAGCCACACATCTGAAGCATCCAGCATCCAGCTCTGGGACCAGGGACACTCGGAGAAAGGACACAGAAAGAAACAGAGTGAATGTAATGCAATAATGGTATATATAGTAAATACATAGGTAGTTAGAGAAGGGCTCAGTGCATCAAGAGAGGTTCCCCAGCAGCCTAGGCCTATAGCAGCATAACTAGGGGCAAACTAAAGGGACGTCAAGAGGGGAAGTCAGTTGTGCAAATGAAAACACCAGCTCACCCCGTCAGGGTCCCCCAGTCAGCCCTAACTATAAGCTTTGTCGAAAAGGAAGGTTTTAAGCCTGGTCTTAAAAATAGAGAGGGTGTCCGCCTCCCGAACCCAAACTGGGAGCTGGTTCCACAGGAGAGGTGCCTGATAACTGAAGGCTCTGCCTCCCATTCTACTTTTAGAGATTCTAGGAACAACAAGTAAGCCTGCAGTTTGAGAGCGAAGAGTTCTGCTAGGATAATATGGTACTATCAGGTCTTTAAGATATGATGGAGATTGGTTGTTAAGAGCTTTATATGTCAGAAGAAGGATTTTGAATTCTATTCTAGATTTAACAGGAAGCCAATGAAGAGAAACCAATATAGGAGAAATATGATCTCTCTTGCTAACTCCCGTCAGTACTCTGGCTGCAGCGTTTTGGATCAGCTGTAGATATTTCAGAGAGCTATTGGGACAACCTGATAATAAGGAATTACAGTAGTCAAGCCTAGAAGTAACAAATGCATGGACTAGTTTTTCTGCATCACTCTGAGACAGGATGTTCCTGATTTTCACAATATTTCTCAGGTGGAAAAAGGAAGTCCTACAGATTTGTTTTATGTGCGAGTTAAAGGACATGTCCTGGTCAAAGATAACACCGAGGTTCCTCACAGTAGTACTGGAGGCCAATGTAATGCCATCCAGAGTAACTATATGCTTTGAAAGCAATTCTCTAAGATGTTTGGGGCCAAATACAATGACTTCAGTCTTGTCTGAATTTAGTAGTAAGAAATTATAGGTCATCCAGGTCTTTATGTCCTTAAGACAATCTTGCAGTCTAGCTAGCTGATTAGTTTCATTTGGCTTCATAGATAAATACAATTGAGTGTCGTCAGCATAACAATGGAAATTAATACAGTGCTTCCTAATAATGTTGCCTAAGGGAAGCATGTATAATGTGAACAGTATTGGTCCTAAGACAGAACCCTGAGGAACTCCATGATTAACCCTAGTATGCTCAGAAGAGTCATTGTTGACATGCACAAATTGGAACCTGTCTGATAAGTAGGATTTAAACCAGTCCAGTGCTGTCCCTTTAATGCCAATAGAATGTTCTAGTCGCTGTAATAAAAGTTTGTGGTCGATTGTATCGAATGCTGCACTAAGGTCCAATAAAATAAGTATAGAGACCAGTCCATTATCTGACGCTATGAGAAGGTCATTAGTAACTTTCACCAGAGCTGTTTCTGTGCTATGATGCACTCTGAAGCCTGACTGAAACTCTTCAAACAAGCTATTCCTTTGTAAATGTTCACATAATTGATTTGCAACTGTTCTTTCCAGAATTTTGGAGAGAAATGGGAGGTTGGAAATTGGTCTATAGTTGGCTAAAACATCTGGATCTAGAGTGGGCTTTTTAAGTAAAGGTTTGATTACAGCAACCTTAAAAGCCTGTGGTACATAACCTGTTACTAGAGAGAGATTAATCAGATCTAACATTGAGGAATTAATTAAAGGTAAAGCCTCCTTGAACAGTCTAGTTGGGATAGGATCTAAAAGACATGTTGATGGTTTGGATGTAGAAACTATTGAAATGAGTTCAGAGAGATGTATGGGGGTGAAAAATTCTAAATATCCATCTGGTCTTACAGCCAATTCTAAAGTATCTGTACTCGATGATACATCTGTGACATTTGCAGGAAGGGCCAGAGTAATTTTTTCTCTAATCGTAATAATTTTATTTGTAAAGAAGCTCATGAAGTTGTTACTGCTCAAAGCTAAAGGAATACAAGGTTCAACAGAGCTCTGACTCTTTGTCAGCCTGGCTACAGTGCTGAAAAGAAACCTGGGGTTGTTCTTGTTTTCCTCTATTAAAGATGAATAATATGTTGTCCTGGCATTACGAAGAGCTTTTTTATAAATTACTAGACTATTTTTCCAAGCTACATAAACTTCCTCTAAATTAGTGGAATACCACTTCCTTTCCAGCTTTCGGGACGCCTGCTTTAAAGTCCGCAGCTGGGAATTATACCAAGGAGCAGGTCCTCTCTGAGATAGAACTTTCTTTTTTACAGGTGCAACACTATCAAGTGTTGTACGCAGTGAGGCTGCAGCATTATTAACAATATAATCCACTTCTGTGGGGGTAAAATTATAATATTTCCCTTCCATTATATCAGTAAGTGGTGCTGGACTAAATAGAGAGGGTATTATTTCCTTAAATTTAGTCACCGAATTGTGAGACAGACATCTACTGTAATGATATTTATTCTTAACTCCTATACAATCTATTGTTGTAAATTGAAATGTTATCATAAAATGGTCAGAAAGAAGAGGGTTCCGGGGAAATACTGTTAACTGTTTGATTTCTATGCCATAAGTCAGAACGAGGTCAAGGGTATGATTAAAACTATGAGTTGGTTTATTTACATGTTGAGAAAACCCAATTGAGTCTAATATTGAATTAAAAGCAGTCGTAAGGCTGTCACTGTCCACGTCAACATGAATGTTGAAGTCACCCACAATAATGACTTTATCTGAGCTGAGCACTAAATCAGATAAAAAGTCTGAGAATTGAGATAAAAACTCAGAGTAAGGAGCAGGAGGACGATATACAACAACAAATAAAACTGGTTTCTGAGCTTTTAAATCTGGATGAGAGAGACTGAGAGTAAGATTTTCAAATGAACTGTAACTAGGTTTAGGTCTCTGGTTCATTTTTAAGCTAGAGAGGTAAATTGCTGCCACTCCTCCTCCTCTGCCTGTGATTCGAGGAACATGACAGTTAGTATGACTAGTAGGAGTTGATTCATTTAGACTAACATATTCTTCCTGCTGCAACCAGGTTTCAGTCAAACAGAACAAATCAATCTGGTTATCAGTTATCAAATCATTTACTAACAGAGATTTAGACGAGAGAGATCTAACATTTAACAGACCACATTTAATTGTCCTGTTTCTTCGCTCAGTTGAAATAGTGGTATTAATTTTAATTAGATTTTTATGGTTACTATGTCTTTTGTTTATTTTTGATTTGCTTAATTTATTGAATTTTGGTGGTCGTGGGACAGACACAGTCTCAATAAAGCTAACTGAATTACTGGAGGGTGACAGCTGAGAGGAAACTGCAGAGAGGTGTGGAAGACTACAACTCTGCATCCTGGTCTGAACTCTGGGTTGTCATGCTTTAGGAGTTCTAATAAAATCAGCCATATTTCTAGAAATGAGAGCTGCACCAGCCAAAGTGGGATGGATGCCGTCTCTCCTAATCAGACCAGGTTTTCCCCAGAAAGAGCTCCAATTGTCTATAAAGCCAACGTCGTTTGCAGTACACCACGTAGACGACCAGCGGCGAAACGATGCCATACGGCTAAACATGTCATCGCTTGTCAGATCAGGCAGGGGTCCAGAGAAAACTACAGAGTCCGACATGGTTGATGAGAGAGAGAGAGAGAGAGACACCTGTCCTGGGGGACAGGAGGAGAGCAAGAGAGACAGACACCTGTCCTGAGGGACAGGAGGAGAGAAAGAGAGACAGACACCTGTCCTGAGGGACAGGAGGAGAGAAAGAGAGACAGACACCTGTCCTGAGGGACAGGAGGAGAGCAAGAGAGACAGACACCTGTCCTGGGGGACAAGAGGAGTGAGAGAGAATGAGAGAGAGAGAGACAGACATCTGTCCTGGGGGACAGGAGGAAAGAGAGAGACACCTGTCATGGGGGACAGGATGAGAGAGAGAGACACCTGTCCTGGGGGACAAGAGGAGAGTGAGAGAGAATGAGAGAGAGAGACAGACATCTGTCCTGGGGGACAGGAGGAGAGAGATAGACAGACACCTGTCCTGGGGGACAGGAGGAGAGCAAGAGAGACAGATACCTGTCCTGGGGGACAGAAGGAGAGCAAGAGAGACAGACACCTGTCCTGAGGGACAGGAGAAGAGAAAGAGAGAGAGACACCTGTCCTGAGGGACAGGAGGAGAGCAAGAGAGACAGACACCTGTCCTGGGGGACAGAAGGAGAGCAAGAGAGACAGACACCTGTCCTGAGGGACAGGAGAAGAGAAAGAGAGAGAGACACCTGTCCTGGGGGACAAGAGGAGAGTGAGAGAGAATGAGAGAGAGAGACAGACATCTGTCCTGGGGGACAGGAGGAGAGAGATAGACAGACACCTGTCCTGGGGGACAGGAGGAGAGAGATAGACAGACACCTGTCCTGGGGGAATGGAGGAGAGCAAGAGAGACAGACAGCTGTCCTGAGGGACAGGAGGAGAGCAAGAGAGAGAGACACCTGTCCTGGGGGACAGGAGGAAAGAGAGAGACACCTGTCATGGGGGACAGGATGAGAGAGAGCAAGACAGACACCTGTCCTGGGGGACATGAGGAGAGAGAGAGACACCTTTCATGGGGGACAGGATGAGAGAGAGAGAGACAGACACCTGTCATGGGTCACAGGTGGAGAGAGAGACAGATACCTATCCTGGGGGACAGGAAGAGAGAGATAGACAGACACCTATACTGGGGGACAGGAGGAGAGCAAGAGAGACAGACACCTGTCCTGGGGGACAAGAGGAGAGTGAGAGAGAATGAGAGAGAGAGACAGACACCTGTCCTGGGGGACAGGAGGAGAGAGATAGACAGACACCTGTCCTGGGGGACAGGAGGAGAGAAAGAGAGACAGACACCTGTCCTGGGGGACAGGAGGAAAGAGAGAGACACCTGTCATGGGGGACAGGATGAGAGAGAGAGACACCTGTCCTGGGGAACACTCGGGCTGAAACACCTGGGCAGTCATTAGCTGTAACACATTACATCTAATAGCTGTCGTCCAATAAATGATAGGCATTAGCTCTCATATGTTACTTTAATACATTAGCTGTTATACAATAGCTGTGGTACAATCATAATAATGATCATGGATAAGATTTATATAGCGCTTTTCAAGGCACTCAAAGCGCTTCACAATGAATCCATTATTCATTCACTCACACATTCTCACTCAGCGGTGGTAAACTACATTTGTAGCCACAGCTGCCCTGGGGCAGACTGACGGAAGCGTGGCTGACAATCTGCGCCTACGGCCCCTCCGACCACCACCAACATTCTCACGCATTCATACTCCAGTGTGAGTAGCAGCACTGGAGGCCAGGTGGGTAAAGTGTCTTGCCCAAGGACACAACAGCACATGACTAGGACAGAGAGGGAATCGAAACGCCGACCTTTCGATCATTGGAAGACCCACTCTACCACCTGAGCCACAGCCGCCCCACGATAGGTATAATACATTAGCTCATATACATCACTAAAAATTGAGCTGTTATACATTAGCTGTAGTGCAATAGATGCAAACAAATGAACACTCGGGCTGGGGCTGGAACACACAGGAGGAAAGAGAGAGAGGGACAGACACCTGTCATGGGGGACAGGAGGAGAGAGACAGACACCTGTCCTGGGGGACAGGAAGGGAGAGAGACAGACACCTGTCCTGGGGGACAGGAGGAGAGAGAGAGAGAGACAGACACCTGTCATGGGGCACAGGTGGAGAGAGAGACAGACACCTGTCCTGGGGGACAGGAGGAGAGCAAGAGAGACAGACACCTGTCCTAAGGGACAGGAGGAGAGAAAGAGAGAGAGACACCTGTCCTGAGGGACAAGAGGAGAGAAAGAGAGAGAGACACCTGTCCTGGGGGACAAGAGGAGAGTGAGAGAGAATGAGAGAGAGAGACAGACACCTGTCCTGGGGGACAGGAGGAGAGAGATAGACAGACACCTGTCCTGGGGGCCAGGAGGAGAGCAAGAGAGAGAGACACCTGTCCTGGGGGACAAGAGGAGAGTGAGAGAGAGAGACAGACAGACATCTGTCCTGGGGGACAGGAAGAGAGCAAGAGAGACAGACAGCTGTCCTGGGGGACAGGAGGAGAGCAAGAGAGACAGACACCTGTCCTGGGGGACAGGAGGAGAGCAAGAGAGACAGACAGCTGTCCTGGGGGACAGGAGGAGAGCGAGAGAGACAGACACCTGTCATGAGGGACAAGAGGAGAGAAAGAGAGAGAGACACCTGTCCTGGGGGACAGGAGGAAAGAGAGAGACACCTGTCATGGGGGACAGTATGAGAGAGAGAGAGCAAGACAGACACCTGTCCTGGGGGACATGAGGAGAGAGAGAGACACCTGTCATGGGGCACAGGTGGAATGAGAGACAGATACCTATCCTGGGGGACAGGAAGAGAGAGATAGACAGACACCTGTCCTGGGGGACAGGAGGAGAGAGATAGACAGACACCTGTCCTGGGGGACAGGAGAGAGAGAGAGAGACCCGACACCTGTCCTGAGGGACAAGAGGAGAGAGACAGACAGACACCTGTCCTGAGGGACAGGAGGAGAGAAAGAGAGAATGAGAGAGAGAGACAGACATCTGTCCTGGGGGACAGGAGGAGAGAGATAGACAGACACCTGTCCTGGGGGAAAGGAGGAGAGAGATAGACAGACACCTGTCCTGGGGGAAAGGAGGAGAGCAAGAGAGACAGACACCTGTCCTGAGGGACAGGAGGAGAGAAAGAGAGAGAGACACCTGTCCTGGGCGACAAGAGGAGAGTGAGAGAGAATGAGAGAGAGAGACAGACACCTGTCCTGGGGGACAGGAGGAGAGAGATACAGACACCTGTCCTGGGGGACAGGATGAGAGCAAGAGAGACAGACACCTGTCCTGAGGGACAGGAGGAGAGCAAGAGAGACAGACACCTGTCCTGGGGGACAGGAGGAAAGAGAGAGACACCTGTCATGGGGGACAGGATGAGAGAGAGAGACACCTGTCCTGGGGAACACTCGGGCTGAAACACCTGGGCAGTCATTAGCTGTAACACATTACATCTAATAGCTGTAGTCCAATAAATGATAGGCATTAGCTCTCATATGTTACTTTAATACATTAGCTGTTATACAATAGCTGTGGTACAATCATAATAATGATCATGGATAAGATTTATATAGCGCTTTTCAAGGCACTCAAAGCGCTTCACAATGAATCCATTATTCATTCACTCACACATTCTCACTCAGCGGTGGTAAACTACATTTGTAGCCACAGCTGCCCTGGAGCAGACTGACGGAAGCGTGGCTGACAATCTGCACCTACGGCCCCTCCGACCACCACCAACATTCACACGCATTCATACTCCAGTGTGAGTAGCAGCACTGGAGGCCAGGTGGGTAAAGTGTCTTGCCCAAGGACACAAAAGGCACATGACTAGGACAGAGAGGGAATCGAAACGCCGACCTTTCGATCATTGGAAGACCCGCTCTACCACCTGAGCCACAGCCTCCCCACGATAGGTATAATACATTAGCTCATATACATCACTAAAAATTGAGCTGTTATACATTAGCTGTAGTGCAATAGATGCAAACAAATGAACACTCGGGCTGGGGCTGGAACACACAGGAGGAAAGAGAGAGAGAGACAGACACCTGTCATGGGGGACAGGAGGAGAGAGACAGACACCTGTCCTGGGGGACAGGAAGGGAGAGAGACAGACACCTGTCCTGGGGGACAGGAAGGGAGAGAGACAGACACCTGTCCTGGGGGACAGGATGACAGAGGGACACCTGTCAAGCAGATCCAGAGGAGAGAGAGACACCTGTCCTGGGGGACAAGAGGAAAGAGAGAGACACCTGTCATGGGGGACAGGATGAGAGAGAGCAAGACAGACACCTGTCCTGGGGGACATGAGGAGAGAGAGAGACACCTGTCATGGGTCACAGGTGGAGAGAGAGACTTGTCCTGGGGGGCAAGAGGAGAGAGGGACACCTGTCCTGGGGGGCACGCAGAGAGAGAGACAGATACCTTTCCTGGGGGACAGGAAGAGAGAGAGACTTGTCCTGGGGGACATGAGGAGAGAGAGACAGACGCCTGTCATGGGGGACAGGATGAGAGAGAGCAAGACAGACACCTGTCCTGGGGGACATGAGGAGAGAGAGAGACACCTGTCATGGGGCACAGGTGGAGAGAGAGCAAGACAGATACCTATCCTGGGGGACAGGAAGAGAGAGATAGACACCTGTCCTGGGGGACAGGAAGGGAGAGAGACAGACACCTGTCCTGGGGGACAGGAAGGGAGAGAGACAGACACCTGTCCTGGGGGACAGGATGACAGAGGGACACCTGTCAAGCAGATCCAGAGGAGAGAGAGACACCTGTCCTGGGGGACAAGAGGAAAGAGAGAGACACCTGTCATGGGGGACAGGATGAGAGAGAGCAAGACAGACACCTGTCCTGGGGGACATGAGGAGAGAGAGAGACACCTGTCATGGGTCACAGGTGGAGAGAGAGACAGATACCTATCCTGGGGGACAGGAGGAGAGCAAGAGAGACAGACACCTGTCCTGAGGGACAGGAGGAGAGCAAGAGAGAGAGACACCTGTCCTGAGGGACAGGAGGAGAGCAAGAGAGACAGACACCTGTCCTGGGGGACAGGAGGAGAGCAAGAGAGACAGACACCTGTCCTGGGGGACAGGAGGAGAGCAAGAGAGGAGGAGAGCAAGAGAGAGAGACACCTGTCCTGGGGGACAGGAGGAAAGAGAGAGACACCTGTCATGGGGCACAGGTGGAGAGAGAGACTTGTCCTGGGGGGCAAGAGGAGAGAGGGACACCTGTCCTGGGGGGCACGCAGAGAGAGAGACAGATACCTTTCCTGGGGGACAGGAAGAGAGAGAGACTTGTCCTGGGGGACATGAGGAGAGAGAGACAGACACCTGTCATGGGGGACAGGATGAGAGAGAGCAAGACAGACACCTGTCCTGGGGGACATGAGGAGAGAGAGAGACACCTGTCATGGGGCACAGGTGGAGAGAGAGCAAGACAGATACCTATCCTGGGGGACAGGAAGAGAGAGATAGACACCTGTCCTGGGGGACAGGAGGAGAGAAAGAGAGACAGACACCTGTCCTGAGGGACAGGAGGAGAGAAAGAGATACAGACACCTGTCCTGGGGGACAGGTGGAGAGAAAATGGAGACGGGAGCAGAAGGTGGAGAAGGGAACAGAACCTCGAGTCGGGAGCAACCTGGGAGTAGAACCTGGAGACGGGTGCAGAACCTGGAGACGGGAGCAGAAAATGGAGACGGGAGCAGAACCTGGGGACGAGAGCAGAACCTGGAGACGGACGCAGGACCGGGTCTATCTCCCGGTCCTGTGCCCGTCTCCTGGCCCTGCGTCCGTCTCCCGGTCTGCTGATTGCAGAGTGCCATCACCTGCCGCCACAGCCTTCATGCACACACCTAATACACCTAATAAGGAAAACAGAAGGGAGGGAAAAAAAGTCCTACACAGAGCCTGCTGCTGCTGCAGGCCTGACAATTCTGTGCAGTTAGAATGACAGAAATCATAGAAAAATACAAAAACATAGAATTTCTCTGTAAAACTACAGCAAAGTGACACAAAAGAACGACGATATGATGCAACAGCACAGCAAAGAGACACAAAATGACCTAAAAGAGACGAACATCAACAATAAATAGATGCAAATTGAACATTCATACATGTAAAAACTACCAGTAACTACAAACAATAACTCCAAAAACAGACGGGACCAACAAAATAGACACTAAATGGTCACACAGAGACACCAAATCTCAACTATAAGATGCATAAAGACAGTGAAAGCTCTAAAATCCTGCACCTTTGTGGAAACAGAACAACATGAAAGAGGAGAGACAACTGAGAAATCTTTTGAAAAAGTTAGATGAATCAGGAGGAAAACAAACCGTGCATAAACACCTAACCTCACAATTATTCCAGTCACAGTCGGAACCAGTTTGGTTAACTTCAGATCCACCGCTGGGAGCAGACGTAGATCTTCTTCCTCTCCAGCTCCGTTCATCTTCTTGGCTTCTATCTGCAGATCTCCACATTTATCCTCCAGCAGCCTCCAGAGATAACTTCACCAAACGCCGCCCCAGAGGCCGGTCGGGTCTTCAGATCCGTCTGGAGGATGGACAACGTTTCCTCTCCTCGTCCATCTCCTGAGCATCGGTAAGAATCCCTCTGGGCTCTGAGGGTTTCTGCAGGAACGTCTGACGCTAAATGTTAGAGAATAGATCTCAATCTCCAGAACACTGAAACTAAAACACACATTTAACACAATAAACACATTTTATATCATCAGAAAAAACATTTAGACAAAAAACTGAAAAAACGGGGTTAGAAAAACTGTTAAAGCTCTAAAACTGTTTCTCTTCATGATGCACAGAAATCAGGATTCAACTGAAATTCAGCAGAACAGAATATAAAACAAACTGCAGTCCATCACTCTGTTTATTAATTTTACAAGTTTCAGGACAGTTGGTTTTATCTTTAGACACTTTTTTTAAAAAATCCTAGAAGTTAAACGTGTCTAAAACTGATCTAACAAGAAGATCAGGCATAAAAACTGTTCACAGAAGAACTAAAATGTGTTAAAGACGTTAGAGAGAAGATTCAGTGTGCAAAAATGTAGAAAACCTGTAATCTAGAACTAATACAGAGTGAGCAAACTGGCATAAATTAGACAAAAAAATATTATATCCATCTATCTTTAACCATTAAATCAGTTTAAGGAAAGTTTCTTCTGTCTTTAGGCTCTTTTCAATTCTAGAAGTTAAACATGTCAAAAACTGATTTAACAAGAAGATCAGACATAAAAACTGTTCACTGAAGAACAAAAATGTGTTAAAGACGTTAGAGAAAAGATGTAAAAATGTAAAAAAAAAATTAAACAACTTGTAATGTAGAATTAATATAGAGAAAAAATACTTGCATGTATGCAGTGTGCAAACGCGTATATTAGAAAATGTATTTGTATGCATCTATCTTTAACCATTAAATCAGTTTTAGGAACGTTAGATTTTTTTAAATTGCTGCAATTCTAGAAGTTAAATGTTTTTAATTTAACAAGAAGATCAGACATTAAAACTTTTCACTGAAGAAGCACTAAATGTGTTAAAGATGTCAGAGAAAAGATCCAGTGTGCAGAAATGGAGAAAACCTGTAATGTAGAATTAATATAGAGCAACAATACTTGCATATATGCAGTGTTCAAACTGGCATAAATTAGAAAAAAAAAAAAAAATTATATGCATCTATCTGTAAACATTTAATCCATTTTAGGGTTAGGGTTCCTTTCAGATTCAGACTTTATTTCAATTCTCAAAGTTAATCTTTTTGGAGCAACATTTTGAGTCATTTTCAGAGAGTTTTCACTTGTTTTAGTTGAATTTTTGTCAAATTTTGAGTAATGTTGGTGAAATTATGTTCATTTTAGTTAAGTTACCTCAACTTTAATCAGGTTTTCTATCAACTTATTGCATACATTTTCAATCTTTTTGGACAAATTTTGAGTAATTTCATATAATTTCGAGTCAATCTGGAAACGTTTTATCTCATTAGGAGAAATTTTTGAGTAATTCTGCACCAAGTTTCATCTTTTTTTGTCATTTTCAGACAGTTTACAGTTAAAAGAAATGTTAAAATGTTGAAGAACATTCACAACAAAATCAACTAAAATCCAGCAAATTTCGCAGATTTTTTTATGAATGCTCTTCAAGAAAATATTACAAGTTTTATTGATATATACATACATATATATATATATATATATATATATATATATAAACACACATATATATACATACACATATATATATATATATATATATATATATATATATATATATATATATATATATATATATAAATAAACACACATATATATATATAAATAATCACTGGATATTTTTAGGATGTTTTGGGGAGATTTTTACTCATGTTTTGAAAATATTTACAAGAATTTTCTTGCCAAATTTAGGAAATTTTTTGAAAATAAAACTTTTAAAGGAAACTTTTAAGGAGTTATTGCAATTTTCTTCCTGAAGGTTTTGCAAAATTTTCAGAAATTTGGGGATTTTTTTTGCTGATTTTTTTTCAGACAAGGTAACAATATTTTTTGGTGCCTGTAAATGAAGACAACAGGAAGGTTAATTTAGCTCGACTTGAATTCAGTTTTCTCTCAGCTTCTTTATAAATTCCAGTGTAAATTCCACGTGATGTGAAGTTGATGCTACATTATGATGTTGACCCAGTTTGGTTGACAGAAATAAGCGATAAATTTCCTCTCAGAGTGCATAAATAGAGTGAACTGTTGGTCTGTGGAAACTCTGATCTGTTAAATGTGGCGGCTTCCCGTCCTTATTTTCTGCCTCGCTACATAAACGGAGCAGCATCACGTGACTCTGAGTGTTACTAACAGTTTACACCTGTTACCTGTAATCTGCCCGTTACCACGGCGTTGCAGTTGTCTGTTCAGGGTGAAGCTTCCAGGAGGGATTTAGAAGTTCAGTCTGTTCAGAGCTGGATTTCCTCACATCAGTGGGCTGGGAGGGTGAGGAGAGGTGGAGGTTTTCAAATGTCAGGTCCAGAGAGATTAACAGACTCCCTCCAACATCCTCCAGTCTGGCAAAAAACGGAGTCGTTCTTTTCTCTCTGCAGACAAAGTTTTAATGCTGGAGAAGAGAGGAAAGTCTGAGTTAGAGCTCCGAATGTTAAAATACGCTCTGAAAAGCCAATAGAAGTCTGAGTTTATGTTAAAATACGCTCTGAAAAGTCAATAACAGTCTGAGTTTATGTTAAAATATGCTCTGAAAAGTCAATAAAAGTCTGAGATTATGTTAAAATATGCTCTGAAAAGTCACCAAAAGCCTGAGTTTATGTTAAAATACAAACAGAAAAGTCATCAAAAGTTAGGGCTGGGCGATATGGCCTTAAAAAAAAATCTCCGATTTTTTCACAAAAAATCCCGATTCACCCGATTTTTTTTTTTTTGCCCCCTACACTGTAACAAATTGCTGTAAAAATACAGCATATTTTGTACAGTAATATACCGTTCTTTGTAAATACATCTGAATACTGTAAATTCACGTGTTTTTCAAGAACAAAATATTAACAGCAAGCTACCGTACAATCTTACAGCAGATTACAGTATTTTTCTGGTTTGGGTTGATCTGAGTGTGACTGTTGCTGCAGTCCGACCGTTACTCGTCTCGGCAAATCTTCCTGCACATCACCACATTTAGCAAACAGCCAACACAAAGAAGTGACGAAATAGGTTTAAAATATTCTGTCGTGATTTTACTCATTACTGAGGGAAGATGTGGAGAAAAGGAAGAACTGAGGACGACGATTTTCGGGCCGGCTCAGACCTGCAGGGACCACCTGTAGCTGATCCATCCTGCTCCGGTTCACTTAACAAGGTAACTGTGATTATTAAACAGTCAGCCTTACTTTTAATTCTGTCAGTCTATTTTATTTATGTTTTATTCTTTGACAGTAACATAAATATAGCCAGGTTAGTTACTACTTGGTGTTAGCCACGAGTCGCTAGCATGAATGCTAACGTTTCCCACACTGTTAGCTAGCATGAATGCTAACGTTTCCCACACTGTTAGCTAGCAGCTAGCATGAATGCTAACGTTTCCCACACTGTTAGCTAGCAGCTAGCTAGCTAGCATACTCTCCTTTGGCTGCAGAGTGGACAAAACTTTGGCTCTTTCTTTTAAACCAGACCAGGAAAATGAATTTCTAAGCAACCAGATCCAACTAGGTTAGGTTAGCTATCTCTGTCTTTGTGTAATTTTCCATCAAATATCCAATGTGATGCTCCACTGATCTGTTATCAGATCTCCACATGTACTTGTCTGCATTCCACCATTTGGGTAATTTCAAGTTTTAAAAAGGTTTGTAGGATGTGTCATGTTGCTTTTCTCTCCACTTAGGAAAGGTAAACTTACTTGTTATGCAAACGGCTGCAAAAATTAGATTTAAATGTGTACTGAACTAAACAGCTGTTATAAGTGGAAGCCTCTGTTTTGCTTAATTATTTTAGTTTCCTGTTTTTTTTTTTGTTAGTTTGTTTGGTTTTTTTTTGATGAATGTGACAGAGTTCCATATTGAGTTTAAAGCATGTTTGCCTACCACACCTAATATACTCTTTCTTTGTCATTTCATTGTAGGCGCTTCCTTGGTAATCAACCCTGAGAGGGGAACAAAGGCCAGCCAGGAGAAGGTGATGTCCAAGAGGTCGGGGAGCTGCTCCAGAAAAAGGCATCTACTGTAAATCCCCATGTAGTCACCTTTATATAAAGACTAATGGACTCTGAGTGGGACTTCATGTAAACCCACAGCTCCTCTCCACACAGAACCTCACTTTCACAAAGGACAAGCCCAGTCTGCAACCAGATGTTCATGCTGTCATTCTAAGGTAACAAGTCTCAGTATTGTGTTTGGTTCAGTATAAAATACTTCAGTCCTGGTGTCTCAGTTTTGAAGTTCCAGGTTTGTTCCATGACTTGGTGTTTATTGAACATGATCAAGAGTTATGAAAGACTGATTCTGAAGGCAGGGTACCTGAAATGTGATGTGCAATTTTTAAACAGATTGTTGACAACCTGTTAAACATCATTAGTTGTTTTTATAGATTGTATTTTACAAGACTTCAATTTCTTGAAATTTGTTAGCTGCTGAATGTGTTCAATGCAGTATTAAATGATTTAAGTGATATATAGGAATCTTTTGTTACAGTTCAGGAAAAATGGAAACCAAACTCAGTGTACCTGAACTAGAACATGCACAATGAGAACCTGTTCAGCATGAGGAAATGATTGTATGTTACTAAAATTTAATGAGTGAAATAAGTCAGTTTTTGAACTATGTTTGATACAGTGTTGGATTTAATAAAAGCTTAATGTTGAAAAGTCATCTCTTGTCTGAGCCATTTCTATGCTATGCTATTTCCTGGGGCTTTCATTTTGAAAGCCCCAGGAAATAGCTCTCTAAACAGCATAATACCGTAATATTTTTGACAGTATTAAACTGTTGTTGTAGAATACGGTAGGATTACTGTAAAATAACAGTGCGCTGCTGGCAACTTTAGCTGCCAGCTCTTTACTGTAAATTTACAGGGAAATTTCTTAGTGTACCTAATCTCCTCACGCCGGAGTCCAGTCTACTTAATGCAAATGAGCTGCAGCCCGCAGTGGGCGCACTCTGAACTACAGGAGCCCAGCAGGCAGGCGCTGGTGGCGGATGTTGATGAGAAAATCGATTTTCATAAAAACAAATCGACATTAAGTACAAACTCGAATTAATCGATAAAATCGATTTATCGCCCAGCCCTATCAAAAGTCTGAGTTTATGTTAAAATACAAACAGAAAAGTCATCAAAACTCTGAGTTTATGTTAAAATACGCTCTGAAAAGTCACCAAAAGTCTCTCTGTTTGTGGATTTAACACTGAATCTAACATTAGATTTGAAGCCGGGTTAAATCAGAAACCAATACTTCAAATTAAATTTGTGGGGGTTCTTTGTTTCCCAAGTTATTTACATCTAATAGAATTTATACAATGAATTGTGTTTTACAAAAACCTATGGCGCAACACATTAGTAGAAATATGAGAAACAGCACCAGAAATAGTACTAAAAACAGAAACATACGGCTGTGGCACCTAGTGGGCAAATAAAACCCACAGTTACTACACTGCCCTCTATAAGCCTCTGTTCTAAACACATACTGCAGTAACACAAAAGCAGTTAGAAATATCTCATCATTAACCAACACAAAAACACAATGCATATAATAATACATTCATATTTCATGGAACTAAGAACATCATGATTGATCAGCTTGGGTCAAGATGGTGCCAGTGTGTGTGGCAGCTTGTCTCTCACTGTCAGTTTTGTTGATGATATTATTGTAGTTCACCCTCGGCACTCAACAAATCAAGTCGCTGCTCATGTATGATGGACAAACACTGCTGGAGCTTGGTTTCTCTGCTAAAGATGGAGTTACGCCCGCTGGGGGCTGGAGTGCAGCTTATAGGGGGGGCTCCAAGCCAAACAGGTTGGGAACCACTGCTCTAACTGTCGCTACTCCTCAGCACAGTACACGGACATAAAGTGGATTTTTAATGCAAATAACAAACTATTTACCACCCAGTCACTGTATTTCATAATTCAGTCTTTCATAGCACGGTATTATTTACATTTTCTTACTGTCCCACAGTAACCAGTAACCCTTTGTTCTGTTCCCACCACTTCCAGTATCTTGCCCTTTGACCTCAAAACTACCCCCAATACAACAATAACAATACGCCCCCTGCTGTCCAAAACGACAATCAGCAGAAGAGTCACAAACAGGGATTTCAGTGGTTTTCAGGATATTTACTTGCCTCTGTTTACCACCTGGTTACACCTGTATTAAAATTCAGGCCCAAAAGCAGGAACTTTATGCATTTGGACACATTATGAGTCAAGACTGAAGTTTCCAGTGATTTTGTGCAGAATTTTAATTAGTTTTGGGAAAATTTTGTCATTTTGGTTGAATTTTAAGCTTTTAAGTCATTTCAGACATTTTCAAGTCAGTTTTTATCATTTTGAGCAGGTCATGATACATTTTGGTTATGAGACAAATATTTTTAACTTGTTTTGGACAAATTTTGAGCTTTTAAGTCATTTCAGACATATTTAAGTCAGTTTTTATGTTTTGAGGAATTTTGTACAATATTTTAAGTTGTTTTTGACAAATTTAGATTTTTTTTAGTCTTTTCAAAGAATTTCAAGTCAGTTTTTTATCTTGCTTTGAGGTATTTTGCACAATATTGTAACTTGTTTAGACAAATTTCGAGCTTTTGAGTCATTTCAGAGTCAGTTTTTATTGTTTTTGAGCAGGTTTTGAGGCATTTTGCATGATGTTTTAACTTGTTTTGAACACATTTGCCCTCATTTCTGTCTCCTTTTATTCCTTTTCTCTCTACAGCAGATAATTTAATGAAATACTGGAAAAAAAAAACATCCCATAGAACAAAAGCAAAGGACCCTAAAAACACAGGAAGCATAAAACCATCTGATACCCACATCCAATGTTACCCGCCCCCAGATATATGGAACACCCAAAATACACAAAAAGACACTGCACTGCACCACATAGTGGACAGCATCAGATCAGTCACCTACAACCTTTATAAAGCTCTGGTAGAAATCATCAAACCCCTCCTTGGTACATCACAACATCACTGCAAGAACTCCAAACAACTGGACAAGAACTAAACCATATCACAGTAGAAAAAGAGGAGATATTCATATGACATGACGTAGTTTCATTCATCACTAAAACCCCGTAGACGTCACATTACACATCGTACAGGAACGACTCATGAAGGACAGGACACTGAAAGAACACACAAACCTCCCAGTAGACGACATCATCACATTACTCCGGTTTATTGCCAAATCCACCTATTTTCAGTTGAAAGGAATAATCTACAGTCAGAAACCAGGTTTAGCAATGACACATCTGGCCAGGTCATCATTGTAAAGGAGAAACTGTTCTCATCTGATCTTACCTGGTAAAATAAAGTTGAAAAAAAGATCCACTTTCAGCCATAATGAGTAACTTTTTCATGGAGGACCTGGAAACCAAAGCCATCCCCGCTCTGCAGACCCACACTCTGGAGAAGATACGTCCACGACATCCTGGAAATAATAAAATCTGGACACACACAAGAACTCACTGATCATCTGAACAACATGGACGACACGGGAAACATACAATCCACACAGGAAGAGGAAATAAACCGGACCATTTCATTCCTGGACATGAACATTCACCACAGAGAAGACAGCAGCATCAAAATAACAGTTTACAGGAAACCCCCACACACGGACCAGAACCTCCTCTGGACATCAGAACATCCACAGAACACAAACTACCAGTTAGAACACTATTAGAACAGACCAGAACCTCCTCTGGACATCAGAACATCCACAGAACACAAACTACCAGTTAGAACACTATTAGAACAGACCAGCATCATAACCGATGATAAAGACAGACAGGAGGAGGAAAAACACATCAGAACTCACTCACACACTACCAATATCCCATATGGGCCATAAACAAAGGAAAACAACAAGCCAAAAACAAAGAGAAAAAACTAAAACAAACAAAAACAAAACATACACAAAAACCAGACAATAAAAATGAAGACATAATCAGCATTCCATATATCTGAGGGACAACAGAACCCATACATCCCATAATGAGAAAACACAACATCAACACAGCAGTAGAACCACATAGAAAACTGCAGCAGCTATTAGTCCATCCAAAAGACAAAAAATGCAACATCATATATGAAAGTCTGTGTAAGTCATGCGATAAAACATACACTGGAGAAACTGGAAGATCATTCAACACAAGAAGAAAGGAACAGCAGACAGAATAAAGGAAACAGCTGGACGACTCACAAGAAGACAAAAAGAAAAAGCAGATGAAGAAAACAAAAAAATCAGCCATCAGGGACCACTGTAAAAGAAACAAGCACATCATGGACTGGGACAGGGGGAGGATTTAACATCAGAGACCAACAAACACAAACCATGGATTAAGGAGGCCTTAGAGACCAGGAAGTGTTGTAGTTTTCCATTCCATTGTACAGTATACACTGTTGTTTCTCTTCAAAAATGCATTTAAAGCTACTTTCTGCACATTTCTGGTACTTTCTTAGGATACAGAAGTACTATCTCTTGCTAAATAAATAATGTTTACACCTATGCAGTACCTTTAGCAACAATAATAGTGATAATTATTGAGTCCATGTTGGACTTCTATTCACTAACCCTCAGAGCAGAATGAGGCGTGCACGGAGTCACCTGATATCTAGAGTCATCTACCGGTGATGGAGGGTTTAATCAGACACACCTGAAGCCAAATGGCAGAAATATAAGTCCACTGCATTACCATAATCTCATAAACTGAGATATATATATATATATATATATACATACAAATGTCATCTGTTACCCTGGAAGTGGAACCTACTGGTGATAAAATAAAACAGAATCACAGAAAGCAGGTTTGATGCAGTTCTTCATCCTTTTTACTTTCAGTACAGCCCATGGTCCGTTGTGTTTTATTCAGCATGAGTACAGCTGGGACATGCTGCTTCATCAGAATAATGCATTTTAAACTTCCTGTGGTGGAAAATGACCCGTCATCTGTCAGCAGATCCAGCTTGTCTATACTCATGCTCAAAGTAACTGCAAAGGATTGTGGGTCAGGATGGCCAGAAAAGCATGCTGGGATACTTCCCAATCCAAACAGAGGGACATCCAGGTATTCTTTGACATTCCATCTACTGGCTCATCTTTCTCTGGCTGCTGGACAGTTTGGTAGTGAGGATACTGGAATGCAGATGAGTCGTCGTCTACATATTAGGAGTCTCATTTAGCGTGTAGGAAGTTAGAGCTGCAGGTTACTGATTGATTCATTTTGTACTCATTTACTTTGTCAAAGCTTGTAGAAGTTTTGACCTTTCTCCAACTAGAACATGCAACTAAATCTGAGCAGGGAGAGAAACAGTGGTGGTCACGTGGACCTAATATTTTTCTATGCAGTGGTCTGCTGGGGAGCAGGGAGCACTGAAAGGGACAGAAAGAGACTAAACAGAAGGTCAGGAGGAGGTTCTGTCCTGGACTGTTCCCTGGACTCCATAGAGGAGGTGGGTGAGAGGAGGATGTTGGCAAAGCTCACATCCATCATGGACAATCCCTCTCACCCACTGCATGACACTGTGGGGTCTTTAAGCAGCTCCTTCAGCAGCAGACTGAGACATCCACCCTGCAAGAAGGAACGCTATCGCAGGTCCTTCATCCCATCTGCTATAAGACTTTACAACATCAGCATCACTGGCTGATGTTAACATAAACTGGACTATATCATTACCACCCCAAACCATAAAATTTGCACTGACATTCTTGCACTGCACATCTTTGCACTTTTAAACTTTATTTTTATTTTTTATTTTTATTTTTTCTGTTAAGCCACTTTATCCTCATCTCTCACCCTTGTATATACTGTAAATATTATTACTGTTGTTCTATTATTATTTTATTCTTATCACTACGTCCACTGTTACATAAGCTGCTGTAACAATGTAAATTTCCCCTGGAGTGGGGAGAAATAAAAAACTTTATCTTATCTTATCTTATCTTATCTTATCTTATCTTTTCATCATCCAACTTAGTGTGAATCTTTTACCTCAAAGCCCTGCAGCAGGACGTCAAACTGATTCCAGTCCAGGTTCCACATTCAGCCCAGTCTGATCTCCAGTAAAACCACAGCATAATAACCTATAAATAACCACAACTCCTAATTATTCCATTTGTTATACTGCAAAAAGCACATTTTGAAAATGTTCACATTTGAGGAATTATCTTTTGACAAAACATTATGAACAACCAGAAATGTTTTCAGAAAATAAGTTAAATTTCAACAGTTTTATGCCTCAGTTCATCATTTCCACATGACAACTTCCAGAGTGTCTACAAAGGAACACAACATTCAGTCATTTAGTAACTGAACAATCTGGTATTTAACTCTATGATCAAAACAACTTGTCATGATGTAGAAACTATTACAAATTTACAATCTGCAGTTAATGTCTTCTCTGGAACTTTTACACTGCATGCTGTGACCTCTGACCTCTTCATCATTCTACTAACAAGTCAGGACTCTGGGATTAAATCTGGGAAAAGTCATGTTGTTGATGGACCAATAGATGGCAGCAGAGACTCACACACAAATCTCTGTCCCTGCAACTGATCAATAATCAATAATAACACTGATACATTATCAACCAATCATATTTTGGTCATTTTGTACATATTTCTGGTAGTTTTAGCTCATATTTTGGTCATTTTGTTCATATTTATGGTAGTTTCATCTCATATTTTGGTCATTTTGAACATATTTCTGGTAGTTTTAGCTCATATTTTGGTCATTTTGTTCATATTTATGGTAGTTTCATCTCATATTTTGGTCATTTTATTCATATTTCTTGTAGTTTTTTTGTCATATGTTGGTCATATTATATATATATATGTATTTCTGGTAGTTTTATCTGTCTGTGTGTGTGTGTGTGTGTGTGTGTGTGTGTGTGTGTGTGTGTGTGTGTGTGTGTGTGTGTGTGTGTGTGTGTGTGTGTGTGTGTGTGTGTTGATACATATATGAAGAAATGTATAAATTGAATGGAAAGTCCAGTGGGAGTCTGAGTGTCACCAAGTCAGAGTTTATGTCTCAACTGCGGACGTTAGAGAAGACAGGCGGAGACAGTCTTAGTGGGCGGAGCTAAACTACCTGAAACCTGTGTTTCATTCGTTATAGATCTCATTCTGTCATTCTGAAATCAGTTTATTTCTCCCCCTCTTCTCTGTAACTATTTAGTTTAGAATTCTTTGCCTCTCCTGACAACTTTTGATAGAACAGCAGAAAAATACCTTCAATTATTACAATATCACTGTGATTCTCCACTGTGTATTATGCAGAATTGTAATATGATAGCAATTTATTTGTGTTGTGTTCATTATTGATGCCTTTAACTCTTCCATGCATAGAGGTCATGACAGTGTGCAGCTCTTCTAAAGCTGTTTTCTTGTATGTGCATAAGTTTTGATGGCATAGTTGGACATCAGCCACTACAGTGGATCCTATTTCATCATTTCTTCCACTGCCAGTGATTGGCTAGCCATTGCAAATTCTTTAAAAAAAGAGTCAAACCAAGATGGCCGACAGGCAGCCAGAAACACCAAGTAGCTCATTTTCTTTTGTTCAAACCTTCTATAAAAAAGAGACCTTTGCAGGAAAGAAAAATATGGTGACATCGAGGAACATCTAAGGAGTCATGCAATTGCAAAATTTTCCAAGTATTGATGTTATATTGGGAGGCAATTATGATTAATCACAATTAGGCTATTACTGCTGCTGTTCTTGAAAATATGTCATCTGAGAGACTTGGGAATCTATACAGGAGAGTGAATCCCTCAATGCTGTTTGAATTATTTATGCATCAATTATTTTATTTTATAGTTCACATCACATTTCACAGTTCAATACACTGTATATCATTTTATCCATTTGTTTGTTAAATCCATATTTCTAGAGCAAAATGCATGGTGGCCATCTCAGTGGACATGTAAATATATTTTTTAGAAAAATGGGTTGAAATAAAATAAAGTTCAAACCTTGTTTTTCATGCCTAAAGATGAATAAAAACAATTGGGGGAAAACAAAATCCTGACTGAGGTTATCATAATTCATGCATGAATGGGTTAAGGCGACATACCAAACAGTGACGTTTTAATTCCTTTTTGGACAATATACTAACATACATGAATTATTGACACACAAACGTACAAATTCTCAAAATACAAGCTCCTCAACTCTGTTCTTGGTTACAGTGATTCATTAGATGTACTTCTATTTTTCTTAAATTACCATGTTTTCATAGCATCATCAAAATTTAATTGAGTTTTTTTTCCACAATGTGATTTCAACATCATCAAAAAATAACCTGTGCTTATTCTAGTGATCTTTTTGGTAATATGTTTCTTGATTACCACCCATTTGTGCTTCTATCTGCCTTCATCTTTGCAGACGGTGCCAACATGATTGACAACAGATGAGATTGTTCTTAATTATTCATTCGTAAGAACTTCAAATTTGTTATTTTTAACTGCTCTAAGCCTCAAGCAGAGAAAGCATAAACCTCCTCTTTGGTATTATCTGAACACGACATCATGACGATTTACTCTAATGAAGCTGGTCGAGTTTTGAGGAAAACACTTTAAATGAACAAGTCAAGTATATTCTAACCACCTGGAGCCTGATGTGCATCAAGAAACATGATGTTTCTTGATGCACATCAGGTGCTGCTGATCTGATCTGACCTGACGTTCAGCCACAGCATCAGTGTCTGATGAAGATAGGACAGCAGATCAATCCTGTCTAACATCCTACTTCTGTTTCCTCTCACCTGAATCTTCCAACAAACTCCCCGACGTTCCTCCATCTGACGAGCAGAGTCCGTTCAAAAAGTTCACATTTAGTGCCAAAAATATTCATTCAAAGATGAAGAAACCATGAAAAGATCAATAAAACTAGCTAAAGGTTAAATAAAGTGGAGCTCTGTGGCGTGTGTGTTGGTGGTTTGATCCCGTCAGGTGTGTCTGAGTGGAACGTACCACCTGCTCAGGTCAGCGGGGGGAACACAGAGATACAAAAGTTAAAAATCCTGGCTCTAAGCCTTAATACAGTTTAGAGTGGACTTCACACTTTATGTCACATGAGTGCATCTACATTAGCATAACATTTAATTTAATGTAGATGAGTTTTACTGCTCCAATCACAGACTGACCTGCTGCTGACATCACCTGTTCACCTGGAGCTCACCTGTTCACCCGACAGCAGCAACAAACTGGAGAAGAACTGAGGGATTCTGATGACAAGTTCATGGATCAAATAATAATTCAGTGGAATCTTTACTGCAGTAACACATTTTCTTCACCATCATATTACCTGAAAACTAAAAGACTCTCCTCAGTGAAGCAGCTCCTGGTTTATAAATCAAAACGCTGGAAAACACAGAGAAATACTAAAAGATCATTTTATTAAAACCAACAGAAGCTGGAAGAGGATTTTTTTTTTAAAAAGGCTTTTGTTGCATAAATTCTGCAGCTTCCTGTTGTTGTTGTGGGAACAAGGTTTGACAAAATCGGACTTTCTGAGTGTAAACTGACTCAACGAAACCTGAACTCCAGTCAGAGAGAACAGGTTCCATTA
This sequence comes from Amphiprion ocellaris, assembly GCF_022539595.1. Lineage (NCBI taxonomy): Eukaryota > Metazoa > Chordata > Actinopteri > Pomacentridae > Amphiprion > Amphiprion ocellaris. The sequence continues at coordinate 42,300 of NC_072785.1, forward strand.
GATTAGATTCTTTATTGTCAGTGGAAAAACAAACATTTTTAGTGCCCAAAACACCACGACAACACGAGTAAACTTGTTTTATGGCCTAACAAAGACAAAAACACACACAAAAAAACTCTTACATTTCACTTTCTTTCAGATTCTGTGCTGTTTAGAATCAAAATGAAAATAGAAAATAAAAATCTGTTTCAGTCCAATATTTTACTAAAACATTTCACAAATACTCCAAACACTGATAAGAACATTTCATATAAATCATCCATGCAAAAACCTCCAATCTCCAATTATTCTTTATAAATTTATACATTTTTACTGATATATTTGAAAAATATCAAAAAAAAGGAAAACATACAGTAGAATTTTTTTTAAATAAATAAAAAACAAAACACATTTTCACATCTGAGCTCAGAAACTAAAATCATAGTATTTTAAACATAAATCTCACGTTTAGGTCGGATATTGTCCATTTATAAAGGAAACACAGAAAAGTGGGAAATATAAAATAGAAATAATTTTAAAGAAGTGATAAAAAGCCCTCATTTCACACACACATACACACTTATAACGACCAGAATTATCACCAGAAGGACTCAATTATCAGCCAGAAACGTTAAAAACAGAAATAATTCATTAGTTTTCTTTCCATCAGAGAAAATTAAGCATATTTAGGCTTCAAGTCATGTGAAATTATCTTTACTGTACACATTACTGCTCTCTGGCGGACACAGGCGGTAACGACACTATTATTATTTGAGGCAAAGCTGGCAACAGTACAGATGAGCAGCACTTCCTGTTTCAACGTAAAACTATCGTAATGCTCTTAGGCTAAAACGTGGTTTTGTGAGACTCAGAAGAATCTGCAGTATGAAACAAAATGTATTTAAGGACCACTAGCTTGTCGACTCCCTCAAATTGTGTTTGTTGTCACTATACGTTCAAAAATGAACACGTTATAGGTAATGTACAAATGCATTCGTGACCGGAAGTGTTAGCCGAGCTAGCGGAAGTGCTAACGAGGGTTTGCTATGACACGGACTAATACCCTAACACACGTAGTTCTAAAATCAATTCTCTCCAAGACACAGAGCTCTAGCTCCGTTTCCTGTCCCAGGTCTAATGTTTCAGCCTGATATCGTGATCAGCACCTTTTAAAGAGACGCTGCTGGTAGCGCTGGAGTTAGCTTGTCACTAGCTTCTGATTAGCTGCTAGCTCGCTAACGCTGCCATCACAGACGCAGCTATAGATTGTCATTAGCTACATTGTGGATTCATTTCCTGTTTGGACGTGACTCAGACTACAACAAAAGTAATCGGAGCAAGTGGAGAAGCTAGCTGTCGTTAAATACGACTTGGTTTACACCAGAGATCCTTCTGAATCGACCAAAATCGCTTAGTAATACTTTTGACATAAAATGTACGCTAAAGAAAGATGCTTTTACGTTGAAGAGTAACAGGAAGTGCTGCTCACCTGTAATGTCGCCAGCTATACAGTTAGTAATAATGTCGTGTCGTTACCGCCTGTGTCCACAAGAGGTCAGTAGCGCCCCCTCCTGTGACATGATCTTACATGAGAGGGATTAGATGACAGCAGAGACTCAGACACAAATCTCTGTCCCTGCAACCGATCAATAATCAATAACAACACTGATACATTATCAACCAATCATATTCTGGTCATTTTGTACATGTTTCTGGTAGTTTTATCTCATATTTTGGTCATATTCACAGGACTCACCTGTTTTGAGAAAATCATTTTCTGCACTTTTACAATTACATGTATTCCACAAGCCACTTTATGCTGATGTCACTTATAGTGTAGTAATACGGTATTTATTCATTTTTCATTCTTGTATATATTATTGTTATTATAATTATTATCTTTACTGTAGTAAACTGTAGTTAGTGCTGCTCTGAAAGATTTTTGCTGCTCTAACACTGGAAATTTCCCCTGACCTGGGGAGTAATAAAGGACTGTTGTATATCTATGTGCAAGAACTGATACCTCATCTTCCTGTATATAGTCTTCTACATGGTATTTAAAAAAATCTGTGCATATATCCCTCTGGGCTGGAAACTGATTATAGTTTACTGCTATGGTGTATGGCTCTGGCATTAAATATACTACATATATAGCTGGTGGTAAATTCAAAAATATGTAGACCAGCAAATCAAGTATAGTGAGGGTGATGCAGAGTAGATTGATGGAAATGGGCAGCTGGAAGCAGTGGGCTGGAGGAAGGTCAGCAGCAGCAGCATCCCACAGATGGAGATTAGGCCAGTTGGTGGGAGAACCACCACAGATCTGAAGCATCCAGCTCTGGGATCAGGGACACTCGGAGAAAGGACACAGGGAGAAACAGAGTGAGTGTAATGCAATAATGGTATATATATATTAAATATAATGGTAGATAGAGAAGGGCTCAGTGCATCCAGAGAGGTCCTCCAGCAGCCTAGGCCTGTAGCAGCAGAACTAGGGGCAGAACTAAGGGACGTCCAAGAGGAAGACTCCAGCTGACCCCCTCAGGGTCCCCCAGTCAGTCCTAACTATAAGATTTTTCAAAAAGGAAGGTTTTAAGCCTGGTCTTAAAATTAGAGAGGGTGTCCGCCTCCAGAACCCAAACTGGGAGCTGGTTCCACAGGAGAGGAGCTGATAACTGAAGGCTCTGCCTCACATTCTACTTTTAGAGAGAAGTTACAGGTCACTTTTCCAAGTAAGCCTGCAGTCTGAGAGCGAAGAGTTCTGCTAGGATAAAGACATGATAGTACCATTATCAGGTAGGTCTTTAAGATATGATGGAGAGTGGTTGTTAAGAGCTTTATATGTCAGAAGAAGGATTTTGAATTCTATTCTACATTTCACAGGAAGCCAATGAAGAGAAACCAGCATAGGAGAAATATGATCTCTCTTGCTAACTATCCTCAGTACTCTGGCTGCAGCCCTACACTGCACTACACTAACACTGATTTAGCAAGTCTGAGTTCTGAACCGTGGCTTTGGTACCAATAAGCTGGTTTTGTGTAATAGCCTAAAACTGCCTCAGATTGTTGACTGTGGTCATAAAGACTTATTTACTGAGCATTGAGAAACCTGCTTCTTGGAAAAAAAGAAAAGCATATGAATAACATAAAATGATATGATATAGAATAATAATTATAAATACAGTGATGTTACTTTGAACAGGTGAATGATCAGGGAGCCTCTGTCACTCAGGTTGTCTACAATCTGGAAGTTACTGATGTAACGATGCACTGAATTGGACAGCTGGACACACACATAAACAGAGTCAGCTGTTAGCTAGTTAGCAACGCCGCCGTCCTAAACGTGATCATTCATGTCTCATCCATTAGAAGGTCATTATCATGATGTAGTAAACTTTTTACAAACTTTTATTTAAAATACTACATTCATTTTAAAGACACTTAAATACACCATTGACACAAGCTTTCAGATTTTTCTGCACTAGCACTAGAAGGTGATTACCATCTCCAGGTCAGAGTTTTCTGGGGTGAATCCAGTTGGTAGACTGATATCAAGAACCACCATCCTGACGTCTCTGGGTCCTAGAGCCCTGCTGTGAATGAGAAAAAGAACAGCACTGACAAAGGGCACGATGACTATACGACTATAATCAGCTGCTGTCACATTGTTCATGTAAAGGCATAACGTACAATCAGTCACTGATCAGATTAAAGTCTTTGAGCATGTGAGCAGCAGCATTTTAAAATGAGTCTGAAAGAAAAACCAGAGGAATCAGTCTTTACTGAGGCACACCAAGAATCCATGAAGAACTACCTGCAGCAGCAGACTAACAGATGTACCTGCATCTGCAGACCAACAGATGTTCTTCCACAGAGCTCTGACATCGTTTGTACTTCAAATACTATATTTATTGTATTATGAACTCTTATCATGCTCTATTTTTATTGGAAATAACACCAATTTGCACTTTATTGTAAATATTAACAGTTTTTTAAGCTCACCTCTGTAAATACCAGCATTTTAGGCAGATTTGGGATGTCTGTTGCATGCTCATTTGCACAGTGGCCCTCTATCTTCTAGGTAACACGTGAGCTCATGCATACCTTGAATCTCCCTAAGGGAATGAATAAAGTACCTATCAGATAATGTACAGAGTGTCAGTCCACAGAGGAACTGGCACAAGATATTTTGAACTACCCAAAGCTGTGAAACTGTGCCCTGCAATTTGTAATAAGGTAGTCGATATTGCTGCCGATCTAACGTTTTGCACAGTCGTGTACACGTATAACAACAACAACTACTTGATCTTGTCTGACTTTTCTACATCTGCTGGAGGCTTTTCTGGTCTGGGACAGTAGCAAAGCATTAATTAATGTACAGCTGTATATATTATATGGTGGGCTAGAGCGTGTGTAATAGTGTATTTGATGTAATTATGCTCCAATGTGTTATTTTGATCTTAACAATAATGTATTCATTTGATCTTAACAAAAATAATACTAACAAGAAGTCCCTGAAGATGAGCACACACAGTCCTTGCATTGTGATGTATGCAAAACGTATGTATTTTAAGAGATTGTACGCGAGTGTTTTATAAATTCAATTTACTAAATTTACTCAGGTCAGCAGTCAAAATGCTTTGTTGTTTTTTTTTGTTAAAGTGCATTTGCTTTAATTTGTCACCCGTCTGAAGGACGTCGTGTAAAATATGTGATATAGTGTGAGAATTTGATCTACCGCTGGATCCTTCAAAAGTGACGTTGAGATCAAAGTGCTTGCAGGGCATTTTCTCTTCCACCTCATGCAGCTGATTGTAATAGGTCACAACCCGTGGTCGTCTTTCCCTGTGCTGGAAAGAAAACCACGTGTAAGAGGCACAGAGGAGAAAACAACAAACAAACATAAGAGGAAAAGCAGACAGTAGCGTATAAGTATTGCACTCATAAACAAAGCCCTTAGCGGCAAGGTCTTTGTGATATTTCTGAAATACATTTAGAATGGATTGTTGCGGTTTCAGCACGCCATGAAAGTGAGCTTTACGCTTCAACAGTTCAGCAGAGCGTCTCCTTCTGGTACTGCCTGGACACTGCACGGCTGCAGAGATAAGAGGAAAAACAGGAAAAACTAAACAAAAACCCTTACACAAGGTTTCATTGTTTCATTGCACTGGTTGTGCTTTTGTCTAACAGATGAGCAACAGCAAATGGTTACTTCAAAAAAGATTTGGACAACCAGTGTTACCTTGGAATGATATTTAGGATTCAATGGACAAGATGCACAATTATAAACAGATTCATCACAGCTTTTTAGAACAGTTTTATCATTCTGTGGTACCCATACTGTTTCAGTTTTTATCCAAGAGCTGTCCAATCCATTTCCCCCCTACACATACAACAGATACACTATGTGGAATAAAGAACTGAGTCTTGCACTGGACTGCACTTTATCACCCATCCTACTGCTCATGTGCACTAAGACTGTTTACATATTTATATCTTTTAAGTATTTTTAAAAAAATTTTATTTGTACATAGTGTGCCTTTTTCTATTTTTTATATATATAGCTGGGAGTCACCAATTGTAATTTCGCTGTGGGGAAACACAATGACAATGAAGATTCTTGATTCTCAATGTGTTCCTAACCCCTAAGCCCAACGCGCACAAGGAAGATATGTTGTAGTGGCTCAAAAATTGCTATAAAAGTAAGCAACAGTCCAAGAAAACACATATTTAGGTTAAGATGAGTTCCTTTTTGACACGAGATATGGGTTTTGCTCTTTCAATCATTGGTCGCTTTTAATGTAAATCTCTTGGGAATATAGGTTGTAACCCTACACTATAAATGAAGTATCAGCTTCGTACCAGACTTTTCAGAAGTGAATATCACCTATATTTAACACACATAAAACAATATTCAGTATTAGGCACAAACCGACATATTAAGACATTAGTTGGTTTGTATATTATTCTCCACCCAAAGCGACTCCAGGATCGCCTCACTTTCAGCAAACACACAGTGCAAACACGGCCTTGAGCTGCTACAAGGGGAAAACTGGATTCAAAGTGTTGACAGCTACTTCCTAATGAAAGCTAGTTTATGATGTTTTTCAAGGTTCACTATAGTTTTTTTTTGTGTGTTTCTTTACTGGTGTTGCTATTAGAGATATATTATATTATAGATATATTATAGAGATATTAGAGAGTGCCCCTCTATCTTCTATGTTGAATTCTGGAATGTTTTTATTTGAATTTTGAATGTTTTTATTTGAATTTTGAATGTTTTTATTTGAATTTAAAATGTTTTTATTTGAATTTAAATTGTTTTTATTTGAATTTCAGAATGTTTTTTTTTAATTTAGAATGTTTTTATTTGAATTCCGGAATGTTTTTATTTGAATTTTGAATGTTTTTATTTGAATTTTGAATGTTTTTATTTGAATTTTGAATGTTTTTATTTGAATTTTGAATGTTTTTATTTGAATTTAGAATGTTTTTATTTGAATTTAAATTGTTTTTATTTGAATTTCGGAATGTTTTTATTTGAATTTAAATTGTTTTTATTTGAATTCCGGAATGTTTTTATTTGAATTTAGAATGTTTTTATTTGAATTTCGGAATGTTTTTATTTGAATTTCGGAATGTTTTCATTTGAATTTTGAATGTTTTTATTTGAATTTTGAATGTTTTTATTTGAATTTTGAATGTTTTTATTTGAATTTTGAATGTTTTTATTTGAATTTTGAATGTTTTTATTTGAATTTAGAATGTTTTTATTTGAATTTAAATTGTTTTTATTTGAATTCCGGAATGTTTTTTTTTAAATTTAGAATGTTTTTATTTGAATTTTGAATGTTTTTATTTGAATTTAAATTGTTTTTCTTTGAATTTCAGAATGTTTTTATTTGAATTTTGAATGTTTTTATTTGAATTTTGAATGTTTTTATTTGATTTTTGAATGTTTTTATTTGAATTTAAAATGTTTTTATTTGAATTTAGAATGTTTTTATTTGACTTTTGGAATGTTTTTATTTGGTCACTGTGACCTCATTTTCTCTTACTGTGACCTCATTTTCTCTCACTGTGAATTCATTTTCGCTCACTGTGACCTCATTGTCACTCACTGTGACCTCATTTTCTTTCACTGTACCTCATTTATCTCTCACTGTGACCTCATTTTCTTTCACTGTGACCTCATTTTCTCTCACTGTGACTCATTTTTCTCTCACTGTGACCTCATTTTCTCTCACTGACTTCCTTTTCTCTCACTGTGACCTCATTTTCCTGTCACTGTGACCTCATTTTCTCTCACTGTGACCTCATTTTCTCTCACTGTGACCTCATTTTTCTCTCACTGTGACCTCATTTTCTCTCACTGTGACCTCATTTTCTCTCACTGTGACCTCATTTTACTCTCACTGTGACCTCATTTTCTCTCACTGACCTCATTTTCTGTCACTGACCTCATTTTCTCTCACTGTGACCTCATTCTACTCTCACTGTGACCTCATTTTTTCTCACTGTGACCTCATTTTCTCAGTGTGACCTCATTTTCTCTCACTGTGACTTCATTTTCTCTCACTGTGACCTCATTTTTTCTCACTGTGACCTCATTTTCTCTCACTGTGACCTCATTCTACTCTCACTGTGACCTCATTTTCTCTCACTGTGACCTCATTTTCTCTCACTGTGACCTCATTTTCTCTCACTGTGACGTCATTTTTCTCTCACTGTGACATCATTTTCTCATTTTCTCTCACTGTGACCTCATTTTCTCTCACTGTGACTTCATTTTCTTTCACTGTGACCTCATTTTTCTCTCACTGTGACCTCATTTTCTCTCACTGTGACCTCATTCTACTCTCACTGTGACCTCATTTTCTCTCACTGTGACCTCATTTTCTCTCACTGTGACCTCATTTTTCTCTCACTGTGACCTCATTTTCTCTCACTGTGACCTCATTTTCTCTCACTTAGGGGCTTTCGACCAAAGAGCACCAGGTGCTAATTTGGTTCAAAGTTAAAAGCCAGTGCTTTTTTGGGGCAAATCTCATGCCGCCCCAGGACCGGTTTGTGTTTCCTTTCTTTCACTGTGACCTCAGCTCCGGTGGTGGAAAGACAAAAAAACGGCGCCAAGTCGGGCACCGGCTCCGACTCTGCACGGGCTCCACCCAGGTCGAAAGCGCCTAACTGTGACATCATTTCCTCTCACTGTGACCTCATTTTCTCTCACTGTGACCTCGTATTTCTCTCACTCTGACCTCGTTTTCTCTCTGTGACATCATTTTCTCATTTTCTCTCACTGTGACCTCATTTTCTCTCACTGTGACATCATTTTTCTCTCACTGACCTCATTTTCCCTCACTTTGACCTCATTTTCGCTCACTGTGACCTCATTGTCGCTCACTGTGACCTCATTTTCTCTCACTGTACCTCATTTATCTCTCACTGTGACCTCATTTTCTGTCACTGTGACCTCATTTTTCTCTCAGTGTGACATCATTTTCTCTCACTGTGACCTCATTTTCTCTTACTGTGACCTCATTCTCTCACACTGTGACCTCTATTTTTGCTTACTGTGACCTCATTTTCGCTCACTGTGACCTCATTCTACTCTCACTGTAACCTCATTTTCTCTCACTGTGACATCATTTTTCTCTCACTGTGACATCATTTTTCTCTCACTGTGACCTCATTTTCCCTCACTTTGACCTCATTTTCGCTCACTGTGACCTCACTGTCGCTCACTGTGACCTCATTTTCTCTCACTGTACCTCATTTATCTCTCACTGTGACCTCATTTTTTCTCTCACTGTGACTTCATTTTCTCTCACTGTGACCTCATTTTTCTCTCACTGTGACCTCATTTTCTCTCACTGTGACCTCATTTTCTCTCACTGTGACCTCATTTTCTCTCACTGTGACCTCATTTTTCTCTCACTGTGACCTCATTTTCTCTCACTGTGACCTCATTTTCTCATTTTCTCTCACTGTGACCTCATTTTCTCTCACTGTGACCTCATTTTTCTCTCACTGTGACCTCATTTGTCTCTCACTGTGACCTCATTTTTCTCTCACTGTGACCTCATTTTCTCTCACTGTGACCTCATTTTTCTCTCACTGTGCCTTATTTTTCTCTCACTGTGCCCTCAGTGACCTCATTTTCTCTCACTGTGACCTCATTTTCTCTGACTGTGACCTCATTTTCTCATTTTCTCTCACTGAGACCTCCAGTATGAACTATAACAGAATTGGCTCTCTCATTCGCTGGATATTGTTTTTCATGTCACTATCAGTCAGCCATCATGATAGTAAAGTGTACAGTAATTCTCAAAGTAAGGCCAATTGTATGAAGCACTTCTCTGGATTCGTATGAGCAGAATCAGAAAAGAAAGTGCTGCCATTCTCGGAGGAAAAATACAAGGGTCGATCTTAATGAACTGTTTTCTTGATGACAACGATGACAATATGTTAGATATTGAGAATTTAGATAATGAACTGCAGTTGGGTCAAGGAACAGCCAGACAGAAGTGCATTGACAGAATGAAATGCTCCGACAGACCGTGAAGAAAACCAGGCAGAGTACTGTCTTTCCTCAAGAAGACTAGTGAGGGAGGCCACTTGGACACCGATGTCTCCTCTGAAGAAGATACATGGACTGTATAGACTGTGCATATGCTGCTGCCCAAGTTCTTCACCAGTCAAAGCTTTGTGAGAGAGTGGCGAAGAGAAAATGACTGTTGAAAAACGGTCAGATTAAATCTTGACTAGAGTTTACCAGAAGACATGTAAGAGGCTCTGCTGGCAGCATCATGGTGTGGGAACAGTTCTGCCCTGGAGGGCTTGGGAAAGTAGAGGGTAAAATGAATGTTAAATGGTCTGCACTTCGTGGTTCTCAGAGCACTTTACGATGTTTCCCATTCACGTACCAATGGCAACAGAGGTGGAAGGTGAAAAGAGCTGTTCACTCATGGTCCCCATGTAATAGGTTAAGCAGTTTTGCAAAGAAAAATGGGTGAAACTGGAGCGTCCACATGTGTGAGGCTGATTGAGACATATACGTACGTCCAAGCTCAATGGTGTAATTCTGGCCAAAGGTGCATCGGCAAAATACTCCCCGTTTACAAGTCTTCAAGTCCTGCTGCTGAGAAGTATCCCCACATCATCATGCTGTCACCACCATGCTTGACAGTGGAGATGGTGTATTTGTTGTGATTTGCAGTTCACATGTTCACCAAACATAGCATCTAGTCTGATGGCCGAAAAGCTCAATTTGTGTCTCATCAGACCAAAGAACTTTATTCCAAATGACCTTGGAGTCTCCTACATGCCTCTGGGAGAATTCCAGATGAGATTTCATCTGAGCTTTTTTCAGCAGTGGCTTTTTCTTTGCTAGTTTTCCGTACAGCTTTGACTGTGAAGGACCCAGGCAACAGTTGTTTTATGTACAGTCTCTCCCATCTGAGCCACCGAAGCTTTTCACTCCTTCAAAGTGGTCGTAGGTATCTTGATGGCCTCCCTCACCAGTTTTCGTCTTGCCTGGTCATTCAGTTTGTGAAGACGGCCAACTCTAGGCAGATTTATACAAGTGCCATACTCCACCACCAGTGTTTCTCCTAAACCTCCTGATTAGCTCTGCACCACAGTCATCCACTATACTGTTATGGGCTCAGAAATGACATATCTCACATCTGATGAGCTACCAAATGTAGCTGAGATATGTACTTTATCCTAGAATCTCTAAAAGTAGAATGGGAGGCAGAGCCTTCAGTTATCAGCTCCTCTCCTGTGGAACCAGCTCCCAGTTTGGGTTCTGGAGGTGGACACCCTCTCTATTTTTAAGATCAGGCTTAAAACCTTCCTTTTTGACAAAGCTTATAGTTAGGGCTGGTTGGGGGACCTTGAGGGGGTCAGCTGGTGTTTTCATTTGCACAACTGACTTCCCCTCTTGACGTCCTTTAGTTCTGCCCCTAGTTATGCTGCTATAGGCCTATAGGCTGCTGGGGAACCTCTCTGGATGCACTGAGCCCTTCTCTAACTACCTATGTATTTACTATATATACCATTATTGCATTACACTCACTCTGTTTCTCCCTGTGTCCTTTCTCCAAGTGTCCCTGATCCCAGAGCTGGATGCTTCAGATCTGTGGTGGTTCTCCCACCAACTGGCCTAATCTCCATCTGTGGGATGTTGCTGCTGACCTTCCTCCAGCCCACTGCTTCCAGCTGCCCATTTCCATCAATCTACTCTGCAGTGCCCTTACTATACTTAATTTGCTCGTCTACATATTTTTGAATTTACCACCAGCTATATATGTAGTATATTTAATGTCAGAGCCGTACACCATTGCAGTAAACTATAATTAGTTTCCATGTCAGTTGTACTTTGCATGTATCATCTGTCTTATCATGCATGTATCAAACTGTGTGTTTTATGGTCCTTGTGTCCTCCTCCAACCCCACCTCTCTACCTCTACCTCCATCCCTCTATCTCTACCTCTAACCGTCTACCTCTACCTCTATCTCTATCTCTACCTCTCTACCTCTTCTGTCCCTCTCAACCCACCCGGCCAGCAGCAGATGGGTCCCCCCACATGAAGAGCCGGGTTCTGCTTGAGGTTTTTTCCCTGTTAAAAGGGTGTTTTCCTTGCCACTGTCGCCTTTTGGCTTGGTCAGGGGGTTCAGGCATATGGGCTCTGTAAAGCGTCTTGAGACAATTTGACTGTAATTGGCGCTATATAAAAAAAATTGAATTGAATTGAATTGAATCTGAAGCTGAGGGTAGGCTGCATGCAATGTCACTAATGTGATCTCTGGAGAGTGTCTAAAGTAATGTCCTATTATGTTTGGAAGAAGCACAATCTTTAGACTCTCTAGACAACTAACAAGGCATATAAGCTGCCACTTAAGGGACATTTCACATGTCATGCTTATGCATTTTTAAGCTTTCAGCATTTTTTTTTTGTCCAGCATAACAATAGTGATAAAATTTAATGGTTAAGATGGGACTTAGTGCAAGAGGGAGGGTGTCCTTTATTGAGACTACATGGTGTGATATAATATGTAAAAAGCAAAAAACATGCAGGATACCAGGCTGACCACCACACATAAAAAAATTATTTTTAAAATCATAATATCTGTCATTTGAAAGCTCTTTTGAGAGTATGAATTTTGTACCGTCCTAATTTGGCTGATTTTACAAATGTCCTCTGCTACCTTACACTATCATTCCCTGCTCCCACTGGCAAGTCACTCACCAACCTCCCCTGCTAACTCATCGAGGCTCACTTCCCGTGAATAACAAGCTAGTAACCCATATCATTAATAATACATAGAAAAACACGCAGCACCATAGCAATGCAGGGGACTACCCCCTACACTACATCCTCCCGACACCTTATGCCTACAAGTGTTTCCAAGTTGAGCGATTCTGCATGCTGAACTTCTGAGGCCTTCTGTGTTAGATTTCCTGATTTCTTACACAGTGACTGAGCTGAAGAAATTGAAATGACCTTCACTGAGTAAATGGAGGTAAAAATCTCCCCCACAGTTGGCCATGATGAGTGAATAAAGGTGGACTCTGCAGGGCAGGAAGGCAGACTCAGAAAACCATTAGAGAATCATTATTACAGCTGTGTGATTGATCCTTTCCTAGGGACCCAGAGTATGCCTTTACAATTACCCACAAGCTATTAAATGTTGGCAGTATAGTAGAGTGACAAATAGATCACAGTTTTTTACACCTTTGCATTGAAGATAGCTGAGGACTTTATTAAAGTGGCACTTGACAGACTGCAAAAAAAAAAAAAAAAAAAAAATCTCATTATGCCTGCATTGCCTGTAGACATGAAGGACTTATTATCACACTTGAACTTGTTTTATCCGAGTGCCCAGAAAACTCAACTGGTTGAGGGGACGACCTAAACAGGTGCTATAGTCCCCGACGCAGCAGCCTGGGTTTGTATTTGGTCACTAAAATCCAGTAAATAATGATGATGCATCATTGATTTGGCGACTGTGTCTCAGGTGGTAGAGCAGGTTTTCCACTGATTGCACGGTTGGCGATTCAATCAGTTGCTCCCCCACATGTCGATGTGTCCTTGGGGAAGACACTGAACTTGAAGTTACTTCTGATGGCAGGCACCTTGCATGGCAGTTCTGTCGCCATTGCTGTGTGAATGTTGGAATGAGAAACACACTGTAAAGTGCTTTGAGTACCACTAAGGTAGAAAAGTGCAATACATGTGCAGACCACTGACCAGTTCTGCTTTTTCTAAAAAGCTATTAATGACCTCAGTATTTTCCCCTTATGCAAATTTCATCTTTTATAAAAGGATTGTCTTGCAAATATTGCAGAATCATCAAAATTGACAGCATGACTTTGTCTAAATATTTGAATATAGTCTTTTCATAATTTAATCTGGAATGTCTCATCTAATGGTAAGTGTAGTTTTTATTTAGGAGGTCAATATATATATTTTTTTCAGTTTTTCAAGAAATCTATTAAGAAATGTAGAATTAGAGGCAATAGTGGTCTTCTCATGACTCCAATACCTTGGTAAACTATAACTGTAAACTGCACACTTTAACACCTCCTCATTGCTTACAAAATTATCCCATTTGATGTTGAATATGAGGTGCAGATGATGTTATTGTATTGTGCGGAGTTGCCTGACATCATCATGTTTCACTGCAACTCTAAATTGTCTGTAGGTGTGAATGTGAGTGTGCTTGTTTGTCTCTATGTGCAGCCCTGTGATAAACTGGTGACCTGTCCAGAGTGTCCCCTGACTTCACCCTAAGTCATCTGGGATAGACTCCAGCCCCCCTGTGACCCTAATGAGGATTAATTGGTGTATAGATAATGGATGGATGGATGTTTCACTGCCGTACATTGGAAGTGGCATTAAACATTGGTGGTACGCAACGATTTTGGTCAAAACTTATTGGCCATTCGACTAAATGTACACAATGTTGCTTGACTATGAGACATGATTTCCACTTTCACAGAGCAAACAGTGGTAAAGTAGCTGGCCAGGTACTTGAAGGAGTTGACATTAGATGATTTAGTACTATCTATAAAGAACTCAGCTAGGTCCCCAATGCACATAGTCTCTGTTTTGGCTGTGTTAATGTGCAAACCCATAGGTTTTGTAGAATGTCATCATAGACTGCAAGCCTTCTGGTGTATCATTGAAAATCATGATGTCATCGACATACTGAGCATCTCAGATGAATTCTGTAAGGAGTTTTGTCTTGGAAAGCCAAGACGAAAGCTCTTACCTGGCTGTGTAGATTGGAAAGATTACCATCATAGCAGAATCTGATTAGTATACTACAAGTGTGCTTGATTTTCTTTAACTTAGCGAAGATGTCGAGCACACACTTTAAATACATCTCTATGTTCATTAAATATTTGCAAAGAATTTTTAAAGCTATGTTAAACCCTGCATTATTTGCATTTATGTTTGTGTTGTAGCATGTTTCTCCTTTGTTTATTGGCACATTACCATCACCAACTGCAAGAAATAGAACTATTAATAGAAACCTTCAGCATGAACGCATCATTGTAATGCTTTTCACAGCTACTGTCCATTGTGCTAATCCTGGGGCTACCACCATGGATGTACACCATGGATCCAGTTACCGGGTAGCACCTCATCTGTTTGTATGAACGCTGCTAAGGGGCAGATATGGAGTTTTTTTTTTTTTTTTAAATCAATCTGCCAACATATTTACCAAAATTGTGCCTATAGACCATGTGCTTTAGCATCCCTCACCATCCTAGATTTTTGCAGGTTGAGTTGGCTGACTTCAAGTTTGCTCCCTGCACAAACTAATGGGCCCAAATAAAATGATCTTGATGAGCTTGACTTTTAAACTTTTAAAATGATCAATAAGAATTTTTCACTATACATTTGTGGTAAATAAAAAAATAATGGGCGTTAAAAGCTGGCTTTCTACAGTTAAACAGTTTGTTCTGATTTACAAATGATACAGTGCAGACTAAATTTGCATTATTAATCTGATAAGCCAGCACACCTAAACTAATTTCTTTACTGGGGACAACAGAGACCCCTTCTAAAATATATTTGGTAGGGTACACCTGGTAATTTAGTGTTACTGGACACAATGGATAAAATTCTAATACAAAGAATCATTTTGCAGGTCAGTAGCAGGTGCTTCCTTTCTAACCACTGTATATTTGGGGAAAAAAAATGTTTTTGGACCAATATACATCACGTGATGACTACAAAAGTTATAGTAATGTAGTTTGGCTGCCATTCCAAAATGGCTACAAAACCCAGCGCCATTGATAAGCTGTTAATAAACTGTTTTTAAGTGGAGTATTGGTCTTCCTTTGTGAAACCAGAAGACCCTGATTCCAGATAAAGCTCATACACTGCATGGCTGCAGGCCTGTGCAATAAGTAAGTCATTAATAGAGTTCTTACAATACATAACATTCAATGATGATACTACATGTGAAAATGTGAAAATAATGTGTGCGCGTGTGTATGTGTGGGTGGGTGTGTGGGTGGGGGATTGTGAGTTTATTATGTTGTCTGTGCTGTTTTATTGGTGTTGTTGGTCCTCTGACTACTTTTACTGAGAAGCCCAACCATAGATGGGAGTTGAAAATTAGCTTGATGTTATACACTCTATATACAATACATCAAATGTTTTCTATCTTAATTGCACAACCCCGATCAAATACATGAATTAATTAATTGTCGTATGCAGCCTTATTTCAGACAATAAAATTTTCCATGATAGTCTTTTACTAATTTATTAAAGAGATACAAGATGCAAATATCTTGGCAACTCATAATGTATGTTATTGATGAGTTCACTGCTGTGTTAAGCAATAATACATTTTTCATTTATAATTAATTACACAGTCAAAAAAATCATAGCCTTTACTAACACTTTTTAGGAAGTTTGACTCAGTTTGGTTTTCTTTAAATTGTATCAGAATAGAGCTCTATCAGACTATAAAGAAGAAGGGATGATAGAGTATAGTTCAAATCTTTTCATTTAGATCAGGATGGAACAGTTCATATTAGAGGTCAGAGAGAAACTGGTTTTGACAGGTTGGACACCAGTAGTGTCTATAGGCTGACAGTACCAAGGATGCATCACTGTGCTCAATCTGAAGTCATTGCTTTTCTGCTTTTCACATTAAAGAAGCCATCATGGCTCATTTTAGAATGGGGAATTTAATTTTTCGTACTACAATTTCATTCCGTCTGATGGACATGGCTACATAAATTGTAATGGCCTTTCATTTTACCCAACATTGTCTTTAGCCTAAGGTCTCAAACATTCATTTCTTCACACATCACAGACAAATCTAGTCTGTTGATGGTGTCATTGAACATTTGGCATGCGCCTGTATTTATTTAGTTTTTTGTTAGTTTTTTTTGTAATAAAGACTCATGTGATTTAATGATTCCATCAAAGAAAATTAAAAGATGTATGAGTTACTGGAAACTCAAGGCTGTTATGATGTTCATAGTCTTTGCATGTAAATGTAAATTTTTGTTCACAACTGTGTGTATATTGTTCAATTTGTGCTGTGAATTAAATGAACTTTGAATTTTCAGACTGACTAAGACGATCAACAGGGGGCAGTAGTGTCAAACACACAGGCAGAGCACTCCGATCATCAAAAAGAAAAAGTGGAGGAATCACTCGACAGTTGTTTGTTTTAATCAGGTTTTACAAAGAACTCACAAATATCCACTGTAACATATTGTGAAACAGGCAGGTTACATCTCATAATGGAAAGACAAAGAAAAGTGAAGGGAATATGCTCTGTCCATAGGCCTATAATTCACATGCTCCCACATCTTTCTCCCAGACACTTAATGTGAGTTATGGCATTTCACAGCAATGGAAGTAAAATATTTGCCTCTTGGTAAACAGAACCAAGCAATATGAATGACATAACAGTTGAAATTACGAGTAAGCAATCAAACCTTTATGCATAGATAGTGAAGTAGGTATTGTGTGTGAAAGGCTCTCTCCATTTATTGATTATTTGTCTTATTATGGAATGCACAGTGATTTTGATAAACATGCAATAAAAATGTTTGATTGTACCAGCTATAGAGCTTTGGCCATTTTGGATGGATTAAAGGTATTTGTCTGGAGGAGAGATAAAAAGAAAAAAGCAGGAAAAATGGAAGGGAGAGTAACAAGCTAATAGTAGCTATATGAATCCATTACAGGTAGATAGAGCTTATTTTTTTTTCTTAAGTTCATCTCCTGATAAATGAGAGGTTGTTTCATACAAATACAGACAATTAACAAATTAAAGGAAAAATCTAAATAAATGAGTGGAGAAACTGAACAAATGATGATGCATTTAAACACTTGCACTGTGTGGTGTAATGTAGCAGTAAACAGCTAGTCACGCTCTGGAACATGTATCACATACTAAACTGGCCCAGTTGGTTCTGATTTTGCATCAAAAGGACAAGAGGAAAATACGTGAGTTTGAAAGAGGGTTCCTTGTCTGGATGGCAGGACCTTCAGTCACACATATCTGAACTGGCAGGAGTTTCAATACAAACAGCTTCATCTGTGGGACACTCGGGTATCCCATCTGGTTCTTAGACAAGGTCTATCTCCTGCACTTTGATACATGTTTCCTCTCTCTTTAGCTATTTCTGTCTAATAAAGGTATATATAAAAAAAGCCTGATTAAAAAACAAAACTAAGGCAAACAAACAAACAACAACAAACAGTGACACATAGATATGTGGAAAACATATCAGTACTATCAGCCAGAAATTGTGCACTTTTGGTAACTGTGAGGCTCATGCAACATGTCCAATATGTAAGAAAAAGACGAGCAATTCTTCTTTAGGTGACTGAGAACGGTGTTTGAGAATGTCAGTACAGGACTTATCAGACTATCAGCAAGAACAGTCTGTTGACAGTTGCCTAGAGACAATTATTATAGTAGGGCTGCAGTGCGTACATACCTCATTACAAAGATGAGTGCACATTTTAGAGTTCAGTGGTACAAAAACCACAGCAGTGGTCAACAGAGATGTAAAAAAAAAGTGATAAAGTCGGATAAGTCATTCTTCATTATATTCTTGACAAATGGTGAGTGCATGTGTAGTGAACACAGGAGAACAATACAGGCCTTAATGCTTAACCCCTATAGCGAGTAAGTCTGATGGCTCTGTTATGCTGTGGGGGGGCATTGTGCTTTCATGGTTTGGTCCACCTGTCCCCTTAGATGGAAAGGTCACCCAAGCGATCACCTTTATCCTATTATGAAACCTTTCTTTCCTGATGGGACTGATCTGTTCTGGGAATATGTCTCTCCAGAAAGGGTGAGAGAGGTCAGTTGATGGTACACAGTATGAAAATGATGTGAAAAACAAGCCTACATACACACAGGTGCTGACTGGAAAGACGAGGCGAGACACAGGTGAACCCAATAAGGTTAGGACACTGAAGCAGACAGTTTGAGCTATTGCATCGGCACCGTTTTATAAAAACCTATTGGAACAATATCTTTTGAAATAAATAAGATTCAGTGCCACTGAAGCTGTTCTAAAAGTTTTAACCCATCTGCACATACTCGAAAGATAACAGTTTGCCTCATAACTAATAGGTTAAAGAGTCAGTAATTTTGGAGATGAGCTCATCTTTTCTCTCAAATTTCTATACCACAATCTTACATTGACCTATCCTCTACAAATATATTAGAGAATAAATGAGTAAATTTTCTACTGCTCTTTCTCCAACCTGGATGCATTCTTCACCGCAGTTTCATGTTCTTCCTTAATGATACTGATAATAGAAGTGTGACTAAATTACTAAAGATCAGTAAATATTGCTAAAGATCGAACGCCCTGGAAATAGTACCAAAAATATGTAGAGTTCTCTTTTAAATAAATTGGAAGACAATTTTATAAATGATTTACAGTAAAATTACAAAACATCATTTCTTTTTTATAATAGAGTTTTACTGGAGCTCATTTTAAAGTCTTATAAAAGGACATGTTCTGTCGTTAAATTTAGCATGGAACACAAATATACTAGATATAAAGTGGCATCTAACGCTAAAAGTATTGACAGTTTACTTTTTACTTTGCTCCGACATCACGTAGGAAGCCTTTGGTCTGTGGCTCAGTGGGCAATAGTATATGATATATTGAATGATGACGACTGAATGCTGCCCTATAGAGCTCACCAAAGGAAGATCTTGGTAACATTTGTCATAATGGCAAAAAAGCTGTGTATGTAAGCTACAAACCAATGCATGAGAGCATGGATTAACTTCTGTCCGATCATCCCAACATTCAATCTGAATAGCCCCAGAAAAGGTTTTATGATAAATGTATGTAACAGACCTAAAAGGCTTTTTGCACATAAATAAGACTGTATATCGTGCCTGTGTTTGTTAAGCTCTGGGCTAGTGGCGTGCACAGACATTTTGGGGGGCAGGTGCTCAGTGAAAAAAAAAGGGCACCTTGTGCGGCGTGTAGAACCACTGGCTGCCTTAACATAACAGGGTGAGATAAATCACTTTGTGTTGACAAAATAAATCAGGAACAGCTTTTAAGATATCTCAATAACATTAGAGGAAAAAGGCCCTAAACTGTTAACATGACTCTGATGCTGACGCTGACCTTTCTTCTTCGTGATCATGATCTGTCTCCTCATCCTCCTTAGATGTTTTTTTTAATCCAGGAGAGCAGAGAGCTGCTAAATATTCAGTTATAGTGTACAGATCATATGCTGTACTAATTCACCAAATAATATTGGTGTGTGTCTGTGTGTTTAATGTTTACATTTTTTTTTTTTAAAGAAGTTGAGATGCGGAGGGCACCTGCTTGATACCGAGGGCAAGGGGCAGGTGCTCTAGCACCACCTGGTGTCTATCTGTGCACGCCACTGCTCTGGGCAATCTGTGGCACTCAGAAGACAAGTTGATGATAGCAGCCAAGGCAATGGAGAGACACTACATATTGCATCTTATTCATTCACAGCAGCAGGGTGAAGGTGTAAGAGATTTGACATGCAACAAGGCTGGCAACAACTCTCATATGTGTCAATTATATTCTAATTTCTCTGCCACCACTTGCCTTGATTATATCTCCTCTTACAGCAGACGGGGAATTAAATTCTATCAGCTTGAGAGTACTGATGCAATCTAAGTGGAATGACATGTCAGTGGGCTCATTGTTGTCTCCCATAGTGTCGATATTGATGTTGGCATTTCTGATCCACAGAATAGACATGATTAAAATCATGATGTAGCTTCGACACCAGCACTTCAGCTGTACCTGGAATGGTACCGAAGTGTAACACTGGTAAATGAGTTTATTACACGCAGCAGCATCACCTCAGGCTACAGCTGTAACCATTAGGAGTGCATGCGTTCTTTTTTCCAAATATGTCTATATATGTTGAGTCACTATCAACCTTGTACCAATACAGGGACAAAAGAAACAACAAACCTACCTGTTTGTCAGCGATCCTAAAGCATTTATCTGTGGGTAGCTCTGTACCCACTGGTCAATGAGAGTGTGTGTCAGTGGGTAAATGAGAAAAAGTTTTAAGGTTCAAGGTTACATTATTCATACCCGGAGGTAGCACTGTTTTGCAGAAAAACGATCACATTTGGCATTCTATTATGAAACAGACATTGAACCTGACAAGCAGGCTCAAGTGACAAACAAGACAAAAGACAGAAAAGACAAAAAAGTGCTTAGTGTTCCACTATTCACCAACATAGCAGCAAGGACAGGAAAAAAGATAAGATAAATAAACTGAATTAATAAAATGAATGCTATATAAATGTGGACTACTTACCACAAACAGTAGAAAAAACAAGATTTTTATTGTTTTTGACATTTTGACGCCATAATACCATCAATGCTGTTGAAGTTCATCACGCAAACTGAAGCTTTTATCTTTGTGCTTGAACACCTCAGAAATGCCGTTTAACCACCATCTCTAAAAGGGATGGAAGGCATTGCTTTAGCCTGCTATGCAAAAATTCTTGGACAGCATTCTTTTACCAGCTCAGAATCGTTGAAATTAGGAATATCCTGTCCTGAGTGATGCCGAAAAAATGATCAATGCATTTATTCCTCTCAGGACGTCCAAATAACTCTTTCAATAACTCTAGCTGATCCAAAATGCTGCAGTCAGAGCTCTGACAAGAGCTAGTGAGACAGATCAGATTTCTCCCACATTAGCTTCTCTTTATTGACACACTGTAAAAACTACAATAAAATGTAAAATCCTTCTCCTTGCATACAAAGCCATTAATGAACGAACCCCATTTTGCCTTAAAGAAGCTGCTGACGTCTGACGTTACGGTGAGCGTATTGCGTCACTTCCTGTTGTAGCGCTGTGTTGTGTTCTGTGACTGTTGTAGCTTATCCACTCCATCTAATTTGATATTCATTAAATCTGTGTAGCGGTAATATTTGAATCGTAACATACACTCGTTTTCTTCAAGCACCCTCTCAGTACTTAATTCTAAGTTAATCTGTTATCTCTGTCCGCTAGCCTAGCACTTAGCAGTTAGCATGCCTTCTCCCTCTTCCTCTCCTCTTTCCTGCTCAGTGTGTCACATGTTTAGTTACTCCTCTGCCTCCTTTAGTGATAACGATACCTGTAATAAATGCAGTCTCTTTGTAGCTTTGGAGGCGAGGCTCTCTGAATTGGAAGCGCGGCTCCGCACCATGGAAAACACCCCGCTAGCTGTTAGCCAGGCCCCCTTAGCCGGTGCGGACCGCAATAGCATAGCTGCTAGTGTAGCTTCTGCTAGTGTAGCTTCTGCTAGCCGTCCCCTAGCAGCTCCCGAGCAGCCGGGAAGTCAGGGTAGCTGGGTGACAGTTCGTAGGAACCGTAGTCCTAAACTCAAGCCCGCTGTCCCAGCACACCACAAACCGCTTCACGTTTCTAATCGTTTTTCCCCACTCAACGACACACCCGCTGAGAAACCAACTCTGATCATTGGCAGCTCCGTAGTCAGAAACGTGAAGCTAGCGACACCAGCGACCATAGTAAAATGCCTCCCAGGGGCCAGAGCGGGCGACATAGAAGCAAATTTGAAACTGCTGGCTAAAGATAATCGTAAATACAGTAAGATTGTTATTCATGTCGGCGGTAATGACACCTGGTTACGCCAATTGGAGGTCACCAAAATTAGTGTGGCATCGGTGTGTAACTTTGCCAAAACCATGTCGGACTCCGTAGTTTTCTCTGGACCCCTGCCTGATCTGACCAGCGATGATATGTTTAGCCGTATGGCATCGTTTTGCCGCTGGATGTCTACGTGGTGTACTGCAAACGACGTTGGCTTTATAGACAATTGGAGCTCTTTCTGGGGAAAACCTGGGGTCCGTTTCACGAAGCAGGTTCAACAAACTCTGAGTTTAACCCTGAACTCTGAGTTGATCTACTCTGAGATGGGAAACTGAGTTTTCGGTTTCACAACGGCTGATTCGAGTTGGTTAAATCAACTCGGAGTAGTTTCACCCGGAGTTAAGCGTGTGCACCACAACTATAAAAAGACAGCATCAATGGAACCCCGATTCGACGAGTCACCATGGCAACAGGGAAGCGGAGAGCTACGTTTTTTACACCACTTGAACTGGACATCTTAATTCGTTCATATGGCGACTACGAACACGTTTTTAGAAAGAAGTGCAACACCGCTGCGGCTGCAAAAGAGAGGGAGACGGTGTGGGAGAACATTGCTGCCCGGGTCAATGTGTAAGTTTAAATCACAATAATATTACAGTAAAACTGTTTGAATAGTAGCCTATTAAGTTATTTCATTTAGGTGCAATCCCGCGGGGGTGAAGTGCACGTGGCAGCAGCTGAAGATGAAATATAAAAACAATGTTCAAACAGGTAAGAAGTCGGCATAATCTCATGGAGCTACCTCATTTTGATCATGTTTTACATTGTAAAGTAGCCTAAATATTAGGTGACTGTTTGACTGTGCAGTGGTTCTATCCCACACACAGCCTAAATGTCTGTATCCATATCATGTTCTGTCAAACAATTAAGCCTATTTAAACTAACACAGACTTCTACTCAGCCAACAGAAAGAAAGGAGATGCCCGTAAAACAGGTGGTGGCCCAGCAGCACCACCTGTAACGGAGGCAGAGGAGCTGGTCCTAAGCCAGAATTTGGGAAGGCCAGTGGTTGAGGGAATCCCTGGAGGGAGCTCATCCTCTGAGACCACCCCCCAAGACACAAGTGCTTTTATAAAATGTAATGTCTGTGTGTGTGTAGCCCAAATATATTTATATATGGAATGTTTTCAAGCATATTCATACAAATATTTATTTCTCTTTTGGGTCTTTTTTTCTTTTGGCCCAACAGATTCTGATGGTACTATCTGCCTGGTGGAGCCCCTTCACACCACAACAGACCTTGTAACTGTAAGTAAGCAATACTCCAGAGATTTAGCCAAATGGTAGTTTAAGTCCACTGAAACATGTCACTCATCTAGGATGAAGAGGATGAAACTGTGTCTGCTGCCTTTACAGAGGGGGATCCAGAAAGGCATACAGAGGTATGTTAGTGATAGTTCTCTTCCCATTCACATTTCTGAACATTCTGGTGGAATATAGAGTGTGACATTTAGCCTACACTGAAGTATTGCACATTCTCATCCTTTTTAACAGAGCATGGCTGGACAGCAGCAGGATGCTTCCTCAACTTCCACTGCACAGATTGACACAGTGAGATGGATGTTCAGTAAACACCAGAGGTTCAGTCCATGGAATTCATGTGCAACTGTATAATTTAATGTCCTCTATGTATTCCCTGTTATCAGTAAAACAGAGTTACAAACTGCACTTGCTGAAAAAAATCCAAAAACAGATAAAGAAATGCAGTACTTGGACCACCAGATTAGGAGGGCAGATCTGGAAATTGAAATACTGGAGCACAAGTTAGAGGTGGGTGCAGGTCACAGGTGAATTATGTTAACTACTGGAAAATGAACTAAACTAGCTCTTTTATTTGTAGGAAATAAAGAAGACCAAATGAAATGTGTATCATGTGTTTATTTGACTGCTGTGGTGGTGATGATGGAGACTTAAACTCTGCAGTGATTATTGCATATGGTGTCTCTGACTGCTCTGCTGTCCTGGATAGCTGGCAGGTGGATGAGGTCATCATCTGGGTCTTCAGTTTGTAGGGCAGAGTGTTGCTCTCCTCTAATAGTGGTAATATTATGAAGAACAACACATGCCACAATAATATCACAGGCCTCTCATGAGTCACCCTGAGGTGATGTAGACACTGGAAACAGGCTTTCAGCAGGTCTATGGTCATCTCCACCCAGGCTCTCATCCTGCAGTGAACCTGGTTGAAGTTCTGTTGGGGGCCTGGTTCAGGGTCAGGGTATGAGGTCATCAGCCTGGGTTGGCATGGTAACCCCTGTCACCCAGCAGAAGGCCATCAAACTCTCCTGTAATGTATAGTGGATACATTAGAGTATATTAAAGGAGGGAGACAAGTGAATTATATTGTTAAAATCTTTAGGCTGTTTACCACGTTGCAGTCTGTTGCTCAGGTTAGACTCATGATAAATCCTCCAGTCATGAACAGATCCAGACCACTTGGCCTCCACATTAGAAATGATGTATGCAGCATCACATATGATCTTGACAGTGCAGAGAATGACTGATGTTGAACTATGATGCAGTCTTTAACATTTTGAAACCGTAGTCAATCTACCTCTAACCTACCTGCACATTTATGCTGTGAATGGACTTCCTGTTCACATGATCAGCTTCATTATGTGAGGGAGCTGTGATGGGGATGTGTGTTCCATCAATGCAGCCAATCACACTGGGAAAACCTAAAAGAAATTAAATTTACTAATCACAGTCTGAGGTTGCAACACAATGTCATTAACTGGATATGATTTAAAATTAATTTAACAGATCTCTACATCATTCACCTGCAATCCTGTGAAACTCCTCCTTGATGGCTCTGACAGGTTTATGTCCAGGGAAAATCACAAAGATGGTAAAAGTCGTTTCAGGGCCAGACACACATTTCTGACCGTCCTGCATACAGTTGTCTTACTGAGGTGCTCTGCATCTCCGACGTTGTATAAAAAACTCCCATTTGCAAAGAACTGCAGCGCAACACACAACATCTGCTGGGATGTGAGAGCATGACTGCGGTTGGTAAAGTTGTAAATGTAAGGACGGATTAGGTTGTGGATGTAGGTTATGGATTGTGAGGTGAAACGGTACCGTTCAAAAAGATAACTGTCTGGAAATGCCAAAACATCTATGCGTGGTCTGATAACAATCTCCCGACGAATATTTAATTCTGTGCGCAGTAATTCTGCTCCTTCATCCACTGGATCGTTCATTAAAGGACATGACATTTTGACACACGGCAGAACTGGACTTTGCCAAAACTCGCCAGCTGACTGAATGAATGAGGAAATGAAATGGCGTGTGTCTGAAAGAGGGCGGAGACAGAGAGAAACTCGAGGTTTACTGAGAAAAACCTGGTCCCGACCAGGTTAGAGTCAGAGAGTCTGTTACTATGGTAACTGACCGAGAGTTTAAGTTACCCCTCTTTGTGAAACAGGGTAGAGTTACCCCTCTGTCTCTGGTTTGAGTTACCTCGCTTTGTGAAACGGAAAACTCTGAGTTTCCCTCATTTCAGGGTTAACAAACTCAGAGTTTTCACTAAACCTGCTTCGTGAAACGGACCCCAGGTCTGATTAGGAGAGACGGCATCCATCCCACTTTGGCTGGTGCAGCTCTCATTTCTAGAAATATGGCTGATTTTATTAGAACTCCTAAAGCATGACAACCCAGAGTTCAGACCAGGATGCAGAGTTGTAGTCTTCCACACCTCTCTGCAGTTTCCTCTCAGCTGTCACCCTCCAGTAATTCAGTTAGCTTTATTGAGACTGTGTCTGTCCCCCGACCACCAAAATTCAATAAATTAAACAATTCAAATATAAACAAAAGACATAGTAACCATAAAAATCTAATTAAAATTAATACCACTATTTCAACTGAGCGAAGAAACAGGACAATTAAATGTGGTCTGTTAAATATTAGATCTCTCTCGTCTAAATCTCTGTTAGTAAATGATTTGATAACTGATAACCAGATTGATTTGTTCTGTTTGACTGAAACCTGGTTGCAGCAGGAAGAATATGTTAATCTAAATGAATCAACTCCTGCTAGTCATACTAACTGTCATGTTCCTCCAATCACGGGCCGAGGAGGAGGAGTGGCAGCAATTTACCTCTCTAGCTTAAAAATGAACCAGAGACCTAAACCTAGTTACAGTTCATTTGAAAATCTTACTCTCAGTCTCTCTCATCCAGATTTGAAAGCTCAGAAACCAGTTTTATTTGTTGTTGTATATCGTCCTCCTGCTCCTTCCTCTGAGTTTTTATCTCAATTCTCAGACTTTTTATCTGATTTAGTGCTCAGCTCAGATAAAGTCATTATTGTGGGTGACTTCAACATTCATGTTGACGTGGACAGTGACAGCCTTACGACTGCTTTTAATTCAATATTAGACTCAATTGGGTTTTCTCAACATGTAAATAAACCAACTCATAGTTTTAATCATACCCTTGACCTCGTTCTGACTTATGGCATAGAAATCAAACAGTTAACAGTATTTCCCCAGAACCCTCTTCTTTCTGACCATTTTATGATAACATTTCAATTTACAGCAATAGATTGTATAGGAGTTAAGAATAAATATCATTACAGTAGATGCCTGTCTGACAATTCCGTGACTAAATTTAAGGAAATAATACCCTCTCTATTTAGTCCAGCACCACTTACTGATATAATGGAAGGGAAATATTATAATTTTACCCCCACAGAAGTGGATTATATTGTTAATAATGCTGCAGCCTCACTACGTACAACACTTGATAGTGTTGCACCTGTAAAAAAGAAAGTTCTATCTCAGAGAGGACCTGCTCCTTGGTATAATTCCCAGCTGCGGACTTTAAAGCAGGCATCCCGAAAGCTGGAAAGGAAGTGGTATTCCACTAATTTAGAGGAAGTTTATGTAGCTTGGAAAAATAGTCTAGTAATTTATAAAAAAGCTCTTGGTAATGCCAGGACAACATATTATTCATCTTTAATAGAGGAAAACAAGAACAACCCCAGGTTTCTCTTCAGCACTGTAGCCAGGCTGACAAAGATTCAGAGCTCTGTTGAACCTTGTATTCCTTTAGCTTTGAGCAGTAACAACTTCATGAGCTTCTTTACAAATAAAATTATTACGATTAGAGAAAAAATTAATCTGGCCCTTCCTGCAAATGTCACAGATGTATCATCGAGTACAGATACTTTAGAATTGGCTGTAAGACCAGATGGATATTTAGAATTTTTCACTCCCATACATCTCTCTGAACTAATTTCAATAGTTTCTACATCCAAACCATCAACATGTCTTTTAGATCCTATCCCAACTAGACTGTTCAAGGAGGCTTTACCTTTAATTAATTCCTCAATGTTAGATCTGATTAATCTCTCTCTAGTAACAGGTTATGTACCACAGGCTTTTAAGGTTGCTGTAATCAAACCTTTACTTAAAAAGCCCACTCTAGATCCAGATGTTTTAGCCAACTATAGACCAATTTCCAACCTCCCATTTCTCTCCAAAATTCTGGAAAGAACAGTTGCAAATCAATTATGTGAACATTTACAAAGGAATAGCTTGTTTGAAGAGTTTCAGTCAGGCTTCAGAGTACATCATAGCACAGAAACAGCTCTGGTGAAAGTTACTAATGACCTTCTCATAGCGTCAGATAATGGACTGGTCTCTATACTTATTTTATTGGACCTT
Source organism: Amphiprion ocellaris (assembly GCF_022539595.1). Lineage (NCBI taxonomy): Eukaryota > Metazoa > Chordata > Actinopteri > Pomacentridae > Amphiprion > Amphiprion ocellaris. The sequence continues at coordinate 70,134 of NC_072785.1, forward strand.
AGTGCAGCATTCGATACAATCGACCACAAACTTTTATTACAGCGACTAGAACATTCTATTGGCATTAAAGGGACAGCACTGGACTGGTTTAAATCCTACTTATCAGACAGGTTCCAGTTTGTGCATGTCAACAATGACTCTTCTGAGCATACTAGGGTTAATCATGGAGTTCCTCAGGGTTCTGTCTTAGGACCAATACTGTTCACATTATACATGCTTCCCTTAGGCAACATTATTAGGAAGCACTGTATTAATTTCCACTGTTATGCTGACGACACTCAATTGTATTTATCTATGAAGCCAAATGAAACTAATCAGCTAGGAAGACTGCAAGATTGTCTTAAGGACATAAAGACCTGGATGACCTATAATTTCTTACTACTAAATTCAGACAAGACTGAAGTCATTGTATTTGGCCCCAAACATCTTAGAAACTCGCTTTCAAAGCATATAGTTACTCTGGATGGCATTACATTCGCCTCCAGTACTACTGTGAGGAACCTCGGTGTTATCTTTGACCAGGACATGTCCTTTAACTCGCACATAAAAAAAAAAAAAACGGTCAGACTTCCTTTTTCCACCTGAGAAATATTGTGAAAATCAGGAACATCCTGTCTCAGAGTGATGCAGAAAAACTAGTCCATGCATTTGTTACTTCTAGGCTTGACTGCTGTAATTCCTTATTATCAGGTTGTCCCAATAGCTCTCTGAAACATCTACAGCTGATCCAAAACGCTGCAGCCAGAGTACTGACGGGAGTTAGCAAGAGAGATCATATTTCTCCTATATTGGATTCTCTTCATTGGCTTCCTGTTAAATCTAGAATAGAATTCAAAATCCTTCTTCTGACATATAAAGCTCTTAACAACCAATCTCCATCATATCTTGAAGACCTGATAGTACCATATTATCCTAGCAGAACTCTTCGCTCTCAGACTGCAGGCTTACTTGTTGTTCCTAGAATCTCTAAAAGTAGAATGTGAGGCAGAGCCTTCAGTTATCAGCTCCTCTCCTGTGGAACCAGCTCCCAGTTTGGGTTCTGGAGGTGGACACCCTCTCTATTTTTAAGACCAGGCTTAAAACCTTCCTTTTTGACAAAGCTTATAGTTAGGGCTGAGTGGGGGACCCTGATGGGGTGAGCTGGTGTTTTCATTTGTACAATTGAATTCCCCTCTTGACGTCCCTTTAGTTCTGCCCCTAGTTATGCTGCTACAGGCCTAGACTGCTGGGGAACCTCTCTTGATGCACTGAGCCCTTCTCTAATCTAACTACCTATGTATTTACTATATATACCATTATTGCATTACATTCACTCTGTTTCTTTCTGTGTCCTTTCTCTGAGTGTCCCTGGTCCCAGAGCTGGATGCTTCAGATGTGTGGTTGTGTTTTATGGTCCTTGTGTCCCACCCCCCACCTCTCTATCTCTACCTCTACACCTCTATCTCTACCCCTCTACCTCTTCCCCTCTACCTCTATCCCTCTATCTGTAACCCTCTATCGCTACCCCTCCATCTCTACCTTTCTACCTCTTCTGTCCCTCTCAACCCGCCCGGCCAGCAGCAGATGGTTCCCCCACATTAGAGCCGGGTTCTGCTCGAGGTTTTTTTCCCTGTTAAAAGGGTGTTTTCCTGCCACTGTCGCCTTTTGGCTTGCTCTGGGGGTCAGGCATATGGGTTCTGTAAAGCGTCTCGAGACAATTTGACTGTAATTGGCGCTATATAAATAAAATTGAATTGAATTGAATTGAATTGAATTGAATTGAATTGAATTGAATTGAATTGAATTCATAATACCATGTGACACCAATAAACTTACATATGGTTTCTAGGGCTTCCAGAAGTAGAATGGGAGGCGGCACATTCATATATCAGGCTCCATTTAGTGCATTTTGGGCATGTGGAGTCTGGGTTTGTTGGGGCTGTAAATCTTCCTAATCAATTTTGTCATCTCTTCATGTACTTCTCCAATCCCAGGTGTTCTACACATGTCTGATAAAGCTGCTGCCAAGTGGATTGATCACCCATGGCTTCGTCCAGTTGTGGGAGGTCAGCTCAGTCTGACATTTCCTCATTGATGTTTTTATCTGATCTTTTTATTCTTTTGTTTGGAAACCCTGTGTATCAGTGGCACAGATTAAGTTGCTCAAACAGGACATACTGTGACAAGTGCTCTTGAGGAATTCTAATAAAATGCCCTGGCCAGTGCAGCTGTATTCAGTGACCATGCCTTGCACACTCTTACAGGTTGTCCTGCTAAGCACTTTGGCATGTGTTTCCCCACATGATCCCTGGGATTTACTGTCGGCTTTTCATACATATTAGACTGAAGCAAACAAACCTTCAAACCTTTTCTCACAGAAGTGGGTGTGAGAGAATTTTGCAATAATGAATGGTTTAAGGGTAGTGGCAGGAGTATGAGTTATATATTATGTTCACTGTCAGTTTTCAAAGGAGAACCAAACTTTGTTTCAGTGTACAGATTTAATTACAACAGGGTTTTTTGTTGTCGTTTTTTAACTCAACTTGTTCGTATGCAGTGCAGATTTAGAACAAAGGTTAGGTGCTACATATGATCCAGATCTGGAATGAAGATTCGGTTGTAAATGCTGACAGAGTATAAGAATCAGATCAATTCCTTGGCAGGTTTTCTGTGGGTGAAATGAGAAAGAATCTGCTTTGCCAATGAAATCACATTGTCAGGAATGACCTCCTTAAACAGTATTCATTTTTGACAGTTTGGTCAATATTTGTGCAATACTTCTGTCACTGAAATAGAAAATGCTCTTTTAAAATGCATTTTACATTGGATTTTTTTGCACAAACTTACTTCTATAATGTTGAATACAATCTTTTTAAAAATGTTCTTTCCCTCTGTGTTTGTTTCCCCCCCCCCCCCATGGTTGTCATACACATCTGCTTTCCAGCCAAATTTTCAAGTGTTTATAATGTAGTATATGAAGTAGATGATCATTAGATGCATTTGGAGACGGATATTGAGAGCATCAGTTTGTACAGGATGTGCACATTTTATCTGTTCTAATTTAAAACATATAACATTTCAATTAGGTCTGCATGCCATTTAAATCAGCCTGTAATTGGGATGCCTATGTTGCTGTGTGACCAATTACATACAAGGTATAAAAATTATATGGGTCACAGTTCTAAACAAGAAAAGCACTCAGAGAGCGCAGTGCTCTGCCAAAGGTGCTCAATCTTTGTATCATTTCCGATGGATGAAATGTTAATAAAAAATGACCTTGTGCTGAGCACAGATGCATGTTATGCATGTGTACATTACGTATGGATACTGAATCGTATGACCTAAATATGAGGCCACCACCGTGAATTGATGGGACTTGGAAACACCCCTACAATTCAATCAATTGTTCCTTGTATCATTTCCAATGGAGTCGATTTCTAGTGGGATCCCAATCATGTGATCATCAAGAGGTAGCTGGTAGCGTTCACTTGTTGCCATAGTTACAGTGACTCCATGCCGGCCGCTATCTCGCAATGGGAAATCCTTAACAAATCCATTGATCCAGACTATAAGCCACATCACTGCCAAAATGCAATGAGGTGGTCCTTGTGTCATTTCTGGCATTCCCTGAAAATTTCATCCAAATCTGTTTGTCCATTTTTGAGTAATGTTGGTGCACAGAATGAAGGTAAGAAGGAAGGATTCACATACAGCGATTGTCACATAACTCCGCCACATTCTTTTGCAGAGTAAAAAAAGTAATAATCACCTAACACTGTTGGACAGACGTAAAACAGGTAAGTAGTAACATCGAATTCCACATAGTGCAGCACAGTGCTGCTTTTCTTGAAGTGAGTTATAAATGTCATCCACAACAGCATTTGTGGTTGATGGCATCATTATTTTTTTACAGAAACCCAGTGCAACTGACTGGGGATTGTACTATTTTAAACAAACAGAAAAGCTTAGCTATAAGTTGGTAATTACTTAGGCCACAACATAATGTAATACTGAAAACCCTGATGCAGCCTTCCATACTGAGGACCTCTGACCTAAAGTAAAAATTGGATTAACTATGTATAAAACCATTGTATTACATATCTCTGAATTTGTGTCTCAAACGAAACCTATGAAAACATTTATAGTTAGTCCAAATAACTTTTTTGGTAAAGTTGGAGTCTTTTAACAATAGCTATCTAGTTTGAAGGTTAAAAAACAAAAAAAACACATTACTATATCAGGAGATAATTAGGGGAAGTTGCTGCTGTGTTTCCTGGCACAGCATCTCACTCATGTCTGATACTGTAGAAACACATGTGATGACTACAGTTGTTTGATGAACTAAATGAAAACTATCTGACTATCAACACATTATTGAGGGGTTGCTCAATCATCAAACATAAGTCATCATTATGGAAGGGTTAATATGTCGGGTCATTGCTTAAACTTAGACTACCAATCAAAAATTTGGACACACCGTCTGTCAATGTCTTTTTCTTTATTTTCACTACTTTCTACATTGTAGATTCTCACCGAAGACATCAAAATTATGAAGCAAGATAGATGGAATTATGTAGCAAACAAACAATTGTGAAATAACTCTTAATATGTTTTATATTTCAGATTCCTCAAAATAGCCACCCTTTGCTTTGATTACTGCTTTGCACCCTTGGCCTTCTCTCAATGAGCTTCATGAGGTAGAACCTGAAATGGCTTTCATTTCACAGGTGTGCCTTGTCAAGGTTACTTTGTGGAATTTCTTGTCTTCTTAATGGGGTTGAAACCATCAGTTGTGTTGTGCAGAAGTCAGGTTGGTACACAGTTGACAGCCCTATTTGACAACTGTTAGAATCCATATTATCTCAAGAACCAAACAGCTAAATAAAGAGAAATGAAAGTCTATCATTACTTTAAGAACTGAATGTTAGTCAGTCCAGAAAATCCCTAAGTGCAGTCATAAAAACCATCAAATGCTACGACCAAACTGGCTCCCATGAGGACCACTCCAGGAAAGAAGACCAAGAGTCACTTCTGCTGCTGAGGAGAAGTTAATCCGAGTCACCAGCCTCAGAAATCACAAGTTAACAGCAGCTCAGATTAGAGCCCAGATAAATGCCACACCGAGTTCTAGTAGCAGACACATCTCTACATCAACTGTTCAGAGGACTGAGACTGACAAATCATACAGAGTCATACAGAGATGTCATCTAAAGTGCTTTACAGGCAAATTCTGGATAGTGACTGAACTCTGAGCACCACTAACTGACCAGTCCCTGCATTTCTTAGAGATCTTCTTGGGCAAGCATAATTCTCATATACTTTAGCCCCAGACCATTTACAGACTTAAATCAAGACCAGTGAAAATATTTAAGAATCTGACTAATGTGTTCTCTTGTCATGGTATCTGTCAGTATTCTAAAGGCAGCATTTTGAATGAGTTGCAAAGTTCTAACTTTCTCTTAGGGAGGCCAGTAAGGTGTGCATTATGCTCTTCAGACCCTGCATACTCATATGAGGACATTACATTTTTGCTGTTCTACACCATGATACTTCATTTGTAAGAATGTTGACCCATTACCCTCATCGGGGGGCCCGCCTGCCTGCACCATCTAGTGGTCTCATAATGAAATTACACTCATTTGGGAAAAGACAAGATGGCCGGAGTCCCAGCAAAAGTTTTCTACAGCAGCTTCCGACAGAAATATGGACAACATAAAAATCCTACTTGAATTTTATGATTGAAAGTAGTATATTTATGCACAATACTGTCTGTAGCTTCACTTGGCATGCTTATTTGATAAATTTGAGTAATATTAGCAAGCTACAATGTCTGTAAACACGACGTACTTCTTTGAGGAAATCAGGTCTAGCTTCACTGCAAAAACATAAAATCTTGCCAAGAACATTTATTTTATTTTCTTTATTTTCAGTCAAAGTTTTTTGTCAAAATGTCAAATTTCTAGTCAAAATAAGTCGTATTACACTTAAAATAACACTCATCCTCCAAAAAGTAACTTGTTTTTAGACAGTTACCACTTGTTTCAAGCTAATTTTCACTAGAAAGAAGTAGAATAATCTGCCAGTGGAGCAAGATTTTACTTCCTATTACAAGGGAATAGATGCATTTTTATGCATTTTTTGTGCATTTTTATCATTACAGGGAGAGTGTCCCTTTCAAGAGCTGAACGATTGCTGAATGCAATCGCAGAAGACTCTGAGATTGAAGATTTGTCAAATGGTGAAGAGAATGAGCCTGCTGTGGGTGACAATTGTTCCATGTGAAGCAACTGTGGAGCAACCTGATGATTCAGATTCAGATTATTAGCCTGATGCTGCTCACATAAGTGAAGATACTGACAGCGATACGAGTGAGCCACAACATAAACAACAGCATCTTGAGAATGATGGTGAGACATGACCTAGTTCCCATGTTTTTACTCTGTAGCACTTTATTTCATTCAAAATGTTGAGTATATTGCAAATAAAATGTATTATATTTTTATTATTAGAACCTGACCAGGATGTGCAAGGACGCAGGGCAGGACCAAGAAATGGAAATAGAGAGTACAGGAAGTCTGCTCCATTCAACCCCATCTTAGCCCCATTTCAGGGAGCTGATGAACAACAATACGAGAGAGCAGATTTGTCGCCGGTGCAGTACATTGACTTTGCACTTTTCCATGCAAAACTTTTCACAGAGGCCAGTAGGAGTACTTGAATGAATGACTGAGTTCTCTATGACATGTTCATTACGACATTCAAAAACTGCACTTTTTCATGCAAAAGCTGCACTTTTATCTGCACTTTTGTGTTTGTTGACAGTTTAAAATAAACTTTTGTACTTTGTTAACCAATGGTGTCTTCGTTGTGTCATACAGAAAGTCTGGACAGAAAGCAGTGTAAATGGACATACTGCGAAACACAGGTGTAAATAATAACATTGACTGAATGGCCGTATTTGTCATACAGTAAGATAGACCCAGTGCCCTCATATGAGGACATTGGTTTTTGAGATAACCACTCATTGTAGAAAGCTGAAATTTCATTTTTAGGCTAACTGGGTCCCTCTGATCCCAAATAGCAAGGAAAAAATGTATATGCAAAGACAGACCCATTGTCCTCATATGAGGGCATTGGTTTTGACATAGTTCAAGAGCACATAGAAAGCTAAAATTTAATTTCAACTAAAATTAGGTCCTACTAATCCCAAATAGTAAGGAGACATAAAAAATGCACATCAAACAAAAACCCGGGTCTCAGTTATAGTAGTCCACTCTACAAGTAATAAAAGCATGAATGGATTTTCCAAATCTTGCTTGGACATAAAGTTTAATAGAAAAACATGACTGCCTGCCATTCAGAAATGTGGTTCGGTCCTTCAGAATCAACAATGTCAGTCAAGATACTCTTCTGTGGAGAAAAGGATGGCACTCACAGTAAAACAGTCTAATGAAACACAAAATACAGCCGAGTTTCACAGTTAGTCCACCCGCCATTTACAATAGAATCCAGGGGTAATCACACAATCATCAATGGCTGTCGTGCAAATATGCCCAATTAAATAGACACTGAAAATATTTGGTGAATACTGGTAGTATAAGTGACCACTATTGTTGTAGTCTTCAGTTTTGACTACAGCCAGTTTATACTCCTTCCAGAGCCCCCAGTGTGGTTATTAATTGTCCTGTAACAGACTGTATTGCCCCCACAGAGCACTAAGCTCAATTTCATGGATTCAAAACTTTTGTGCGCTAAGTGCAAAAAATGACACATAAGAAAAGGGAGTAAAAGTAAAGCAAGAATGCATTCAACAGTACTTCAGTTCATTTATACAGTACAACATTATAAGTCATTTCAGGACACTTCACATACAATAGTAAGGCCAAGTTATTTTACAATATTAGAAAAAAGAAAACCAACAATTCCCCCTTGAGTCGCACTTTGTAACAGTGGGGAGGAAACTGCTTTTTAATTTGTTGGGTAGTTGGGGTGAGAGGACAGACAAAGACGATTACTGAGGACAGAAGAAGCAAACAACACTGAGCAGGATGGTGGGGTACTGCAGCTCAGAAATGACATGCAACGATGGAGATGGAGATATCTGGAGAAAGGAACAAGGAAAAAGAGGACAGAGAGGACAGAGCTTATAATGTCATGAAATTTTTGTCAGTATTTTTTGCCCTTTCACCCTTTGACTTTAATGGCAACAATTCTATGTACACTTACACACATAGGTGCACTTGGGCCCAATTTTCTTTAAGACATATAGTGGCATGGTTTGAGGTTTCCTGTCCTTTTGTCTGCCCATGGGACTGCTCTGCCTTGCTCTTCACCTGTAGCCAGTTAACCTTCTTTTGTATCTCACATAAGGGGCTCCCTTTTGATGTGGGTAGATCACCATGGTAACTGATGTGGTTATATCTCTTTAACTGTACATTCCTAATACCACTGAATAAATATGTGACACTGCTGTTTCAGTGTCACATATTGTATGTGCTGCATTGCCACGAAACCTACACGTCTTACAACTCTTCAGTTAGTGATGCAGTAACACATGAATTTTTTTTTTCTTTTTTATGCATTGTGTTGATTTGCAGATTTGATGTCTATTTTACACAGCTGGAAGAGTAGCTAATAGAACAAAAATATCAAATGAATTAGCCTATTGGTTTAAATGACAGATAATATTGAATCAACCACAATAATTTCACTGTGATTAGGGCAAAGACTAAAGTGCTTTCTATATGTTCTTCATTATGGGACAGTGTCTGCACAAACCTTTAATGTGCAGCTGTCACATTAAAAATAAGTGGCTGCATCTATTTATTGTGTGGTAAAATAAATAGATTAACTTACATGATTAACAGTTTTCTCAAATAAATGATTTTCTTCTTCCTCCAGCTTCACAAAAGCACCAAGTTTGCTACTGTGTTCTCTGCATTGATATATTCCTGCATCTGCTTAGCTCTGTATTCCCTCTGTGTATTAATCTTGCAATATCAAAAACTTGATATATTTTTTGAAAGCTTATGTCACATTGCATTGGATATTGCAGACTTATGTAGATGTGTACAGCTGATCATTAGAAATGTATTTCACTGATCAGCACTGTATGGATTTGCAGATTAGTAGTTGCAGCACTAACCTTCTCAAACAATTAACGCCAAAGATGTTAGATTGGATTCTTGTCACACAATTTTGCAAAAACAGCTCAAAAATTGTAAAGTAAGAGGAAACTGTATTAAGCTAGAAGATATGATTACAGTTGCAGGCATCAGCAAGCACAAACTGGAGCAGCGCTCAACCAGAATATGTAAAAGGTAGATAGAAAACTATTGAATACAAATAAAAAAAGAACAAGCAAACAATACGTATCAGAAAATTATATTTATATAATTAAATTATGTAAGTAATTTCATCCAAAACATCTCTATGAAGATGCTGGAAGATGTCCAGACAAGTCACAATGCAGCAAAAAAAAAAAAAAAAAAATTCTATAAAGCATTAAGCAGGCATCACTCAGGCCTGTTAACATTAATCTTCCTCTGACTATTGCTGGGGCCATATCAGTATCAGGGGACATGATGTTCAGATTAAATAAACAAAAGAAAAACACAGACAGACCTCACACAAATTTTGAGTTTATTAAAAATATATAACATTTGTAAACATGTGGTGAGAATATGTTTACTTCACACATCCTTAAGACTAGCCTATGTATTTTTGTAGGGCATTCTGAGGGTGGGCTGCACAGTTGCTCAGGTTAATTGGTGATTCTAAATTGTCCATAGGTGTGAATGTGAGTGTGATTGTTTGTCTCTATGTGTAGCCCTGTGACAGACTGGTGACCTGTCCAGGTGTCCCCTGACTTCACACTAAATCAGCTGGGATAGACTCCAGCACCCCCACGACCCTAATAAGGATTAAGTGGTATAGATAATGGATGAATGGATAGATTCTGAGGGTGCTATGAGGTTAAAGTGAAAAACAATATATATATATATATTAGCAAATCTAGTAATATGAAACTGATCATTTAGTTGACAGTAATTTAAATGTCACTAATTATGTGATTTTTTATAGTCTACACTGTTTGTGAACATCATTAAAGATACATTCAAAACATGGACCACTGATTAATTCTGCTTGTTTGAGTAGTTGTAAGATTTGCTTGATTTGCATTGGACATGTCAGCATATTTCTCTGCATTACTGCTCATTTGATTTGATATTAGTTGTGAATCACTTGATATTGGCTTTGATACAAATGCAGTAAAAAAACAACAGCAAAAAAAAAAAACATTGATGATGATTGAGATATCATGTTGATGGTTTCCAGGTGAAATAACAATAATTTGAGCTGTGCTATAAATGACCCTATGATAACAATGGCAGTCATTTTACACATCAGTTTTGGCAAAATCATTCTTGTCATTCTTTTCACTGATAGATGCACATGTTTTGGAGCAGGCAGAAATATTACATGGTGTACAGGTGATTAAGGATGTGTCTGCATCCATTCATTAACAACTGGGAGTGCAAATTAAGGTCATGGATCCAGTTTCAGATGACTCAGCTGCAATAGTCTGTCCAAATGAGTGTGTTTGCATATGTTGGTCTTTATGTAGATTCACAACTAAAACATTGTATTGGGTTTTATGCATCAAACTCAGGCATCTAAAACATTAACAATGCATTTTAAGTGTTGAGCTTCAGTTGCACAGAATCAGAGTGATAGTATGTCTATGAAATTATGTAAAGTTGAGAGCTTAAGACCTACTCTACTCTGCTGCATTACCTGCTACTGGCATAATACACATGCATCTCTAATTTTAAGCTTCTTTTCAGTAAAATATAAAGGAACAGCTGTTTTTAAAGGAGTAACTGTTGCAAACGTATATGCCATAACAAAGTTGTTGCTGAGAAGATGTATGAACTGGCAATGACAGTGAATTGGGAGGTGGATTAGTCCTTTATTTGCCACAGTGTTGTGCAGTTTCCAACAGTGTTTCAATCACTGCTTTCCAATGCATTCTCCAGATTTGCCCATAAATGACAATAATATCCCCTCCATCACCACCCACCCCAACAGTCAGTGCCAGTTGAATGATCTAACAAGACACTTAGAGAGAATGCAGTCCTATGTCATTGTGCAGGATGAGTAATGAAGAACATGGAAAGACAATAATTTGATAGTGGATAAGTTTTGAGCCACTCAGCTCCTCTCCTTAGGTTGCTTTGACAGTTTTGTCAAGTTACTGTAATTCATTTGTCTTTGTTTATTTATGGAACTGAAGGGCTAATCCAATGGAGTCATTCTCACTGGCCATGCACGAGTGCATGGAATTTATTAGAAACATCTTCATTTATTTCGGCTGGTTGAAGGCTGAGTTGAAACTTTAGAAGATAGTTTCTATAAGGGCTGGAGATGCAGATGAAGGATTTCAACAACTTAACAGACAGAATGTTAAGCATACAGTCAAGCCTGAAATTATCCATACCCCAAGCAAATTTTGACTTAAAATTACTTTTATTCAAACAGCAAGTTTTTTTTGTTTGTTTTTTTTTTTGATTGGAAATGACACAGTTGTCTCCCAAAAGATAATAAAGCAATGTACAAGAGACATCATTGCGGAAAAAATAATTTCTTAGCTTTTATTTACATTTAAACAAAAAGTGGCATGTCCAAAATTATTCATATTCATTCTCAATAATCAACAGAAAAGTCTTTATTGGCTATTACACCAATCAAACACTTCCTATAATTGCTGGCCAGCTTTGTGCATGTCTCCACTGGTATTTTTGCCCGTTCATCTTTTGTGATGAACTCCAACTCTTTCAGGTTGGAGGGTCTCCTTGCTATCACCCTGATCTTTAGGTCCCTCCACAGGTTCTCAGCTAGTTTCAAGTCAGGACTCTGGCTGGGGCACTCTAAAACATTTATGTTTTTGACCGCTAACTATTTCTTCACTACTTTTGCTGTGTGTTTTGGGTCGTTGTCATGCTGAAATGTCCAGTGGTGCCCAAAGCCAAGTTTCTCAGCAGACTGCCTGATGATGTTGTTGAGAATCTTGATGGATTCTTCTTTTTTCATGGTGTTGTTTACTGTGATTAGGTTCCCTGGTCCATTGGCTGAAAAACATCTCCAAAACATTAGGTTCCCACCACGTTGGACAGTGGGGATGGTGTTCTTTGGGTTGAACACTTCTCCTTTTTTATGCTAGATGAAATCTACATCATTGTGGCCAAACAATTACATTTTTGTTCCGTCTGACCATAAAACAGAAGACCAAAGTCTTCTTCTTTGTTCAGACGAGCATTTGAAAAAGCCAAGCGGGGTTTTGTGTGCCTTATCTGGAGAAGTGTTGTCCTCCTTGGTCTGCTTCCATAGAATCCAGCAGTGTGCAGTGTCCGTTGGAATGTCTGCCTTGAGATGTTGCCACCAGCAGGGCCCAGATTCTCCAGGGTGGCCTTAGTGGGGAACATTAGATGCTTTTTCTCTTCTCTCATTAGCCTTCTGGCCAGCACAGGTGTCACTTTTGGCTTCTGACCACATCCTCTGAGATTTCCCACTGTGTGGAATGTATTTTTTACTAATACTTTGCATTGTAGCCACTGGAACTTGAAAATATTTAGATATGGCCTCATAGCTCTTTCCTGACTTGTGAACAGCCACAATGCTCCACCACAGGTCCTCACTGAGCTCCTTTGTCTTAGCCATGACTGTCCACAAACCAGCTGCAGAGAACTGCTGTTTTTCACCTGTTGAGTTCATTAAAACAATTGTTACCAATGAATCAGGGTGATTAGGATGCTTCAGAACAGCTTGGACTATTTGGAATGGGATAGAACCTTGGATTTTCCCATCAACTGTGACAGATTAATTTTGGACATGACACTTTTTGTTTCAATGCAAACAAAAGCTGAGAAATTAATTTTTCCACAATGATAGCTCTAGTACATTGGGAGGCAACTGTGTCATTTACGATCCAAAAAAAAAAAAACAAAACTTGCTGGTTGAATAAAAGTAACTTTAAGTCAAAATTTGCTAGGGGTATGAATAATTTCGGGCTTGACTGTACATTTTATGCATGTTTTACTGTTCAAAACCCTGGACATTTGATGGATCTCTTTTGCATTTTAGAAGCTAGTTTAAAGAAAGGTGCTGTTTACAGTACTCATGCAGCTATTCATTATGTTCCAGTTAAGGTAGGATGAGGACAGCACAGATCAATACAGTCATGCAAAGCCAGCATTCTTTTTTTGATGTGGGATAGACTTTTCACCTCACACTGTCATCACATCAAAAGCCATTATTTACCACGCTGCCATTAAGCTTTTGCAAGGTCTGTTTTCTGAGATAGACATTCATGGTGTGAATCCAACACCAGACGAGGCTAGACATTCACAGCAGATCAAGCATACTATTATCACTTTGATGAAATACACTGTTGGAGCCAGTAACATACAACATTTTCTTTTTCACTTCATTACTGCATCAATTTTAAATTTGCAAAATGTTTTAAATTTTAAAGACCAATCAATTTAAAAATGCAAGTAAATTGTAGTCTGTTTCTTGTTAATAACAATAAAAGATATAATAGTAATAATAATAATAATAATAATAATAATAATAATAATAATAATAATAATAATAACAACTACAAAAGCACTCAGAGAGCGCAGTACTCCACCAAGGCTGCTCAGTCATTGTATCATTTCTGACAGATGAAACCTTTAAAAAATCCGTGGTCCACAGTGGTCAATTTGTAGTAGGATCGAAATCATGTGATCGTCAGCAGGCAGCTGACATTGTGTTCACTTGTAGTCATAGTTACAGAGACGCCATGCAGCTAATCTCACAATGATACAGAAATCTTTAACAAATCCGTGGATGCAGACTATAAGTTGCATCACTGCCAAAATCTAATCAGTTGGTAATTGTATCATTTCTAACCTTCCCTGAAAATTTTATCTATATTCGTTAGTCCGTTTTTGAATAATGTTAACAGACAGACAAACACACGGACAGACCAGCTCTGATCGTCATGTTCTTTGGCGGAGTTATGATGCTCAGCATGCTCTCTCTCATTATGATCTGGAGGCCTATGGCTGGGCCTCATCCTAAATGCTGATGTACTTATCATGTCTTCAAAATGCAGCTTCAGACTTAGTGTTTCATATTAAACCAGTCGGAGGAACCAATCCTGCCAAATGCAAAGTGGTACTTTATGTCTTCTTATTCAACATTGGTTCTTGCTGAATTAGTCCAGTATTCCAACTTGTCATTGTGTAGCATACAGTGGTTGTGCAGTGTTTGAGCAGTTGTAGGTGAGATGGTGTGCTTGAGCTGTAGCAAGTGGGATGGGGAGGTAGAGACGGAGGTGAGAGCTTCATAGATCTGCACACTCTTGAGGAGGCAATGGTTTAGAATTACAATTTCTGGACTCCCTGCCTGCTTGTCTTCTCCCACCTGGATTCCGTACCATTCATCCACTACCACCTGTACATATCCAGACACCTCCATCCACATTTCTCTGCAGCACCTGTCAGACGTCTGCACAACACACCACCTTGGTCTGACTCAGTCTCCTTTGCCTCTCTCCCTTCTTGCCTGTCATCAGCTAAGTTCCCTGCCCACTTTCTGAGTCTAGATCAGTTATAATTCTTGCATAGTGTTTAGTATTTTGCCGAGTGTAATTCTAGTTCTCGTAGTCGCCAATCTGTCAGAATTTGTGTATTTCTGTATAGATTCTTTGTATTGAGCTGAGTGTAATTCAAGCTCTTGTAGTCACCCAATTGTCGCCATTTGTGTAATTTAGTAATAATATTTTTATTAAAACTCCCCTGGCTTGGTAGTACCCAGTTCGGGTTAGTTTCTGTCCATTTATAGCTTGTTCAACTTGACTCTGGTTGTTGTTATTCATCTGAACCCATAGGGGTCTCCAGTTTAGGTTTGAGCAGTGCTTTCACTCCGTCCTGTTTCGAGTTTATTTCTTTTATACTTCCTGCTGTAATTTTTTTTGAGTGTGGTAATAATATTGTGTTATACTCCAAGCCAGTCTGTCATGTCTCCATTGCCCTGCCCCTGAGTCTCTGATTTGACATTGTAACATTTTAAGGGTTAGGAATATTGTAAAATTACATTTCTGAATGTGTAATTTTGCCTCACAGAAGGACTTTCAGGGTTATAATCAGGTCAGGTCAGGTTCCACCTGCTACTGGTACCATGTAAACCACTACTACCTGTTCCATGGTCGGGTGGTCGGCGACTAAACCGGCTTCCCCATCTCACTTCGGTGTAGATGAGGAGGGTGGCTAGCAACCCAGCAGGACTAAAAACAAAACCTGTCAAAGGGTGAAAGAGCTCCCCGTGAGCCAACGGCCAGCTAGCTAGAGATGGTGTCTCAATAAAAATACTACCTCCACTCACCAATCCGCACTGAACCAGCGTGGTGAGCCATGGTTCAAACCCACAATGACAAAGCTTAAGACGAATTGGCCCTCAGTCCCCGGCAGCCGAAAGGCAGAGGGTGCGAAGAATCCCCGGGTTTCACAAACTTTACATGTATGCACTTACAATGTGAGAACTTTAAAAGACCAAGAGAAGGAAGAGGAGCTCGAGCAAGAACTGTTAAATTTCAAATGGGAGATAGTAGGATTAGCAGAAACAAGGAGAAAAGGAGTACAACTTGAACAGCTGCCAAGCGGACATGTGCTGTACACAAGAGGAGAAGAGGAGAGGTCCATCAGAGGTGTCGGTTTCTTGGTTAACAAGAGCATCAAGGACCGAGTTGTGCAGTATGAGGGAGAGAGTAGTAGGGTGGCATCACTTACAATGGAAGTGAACAGTAGGTACCAGTTGCAAGTGATACAAGTTTATGCACCAACGTCTAGCCACAGCGACGAAGAGGTTGAAGAGCTGTACGAAGAAATTGCAAGATCTATGGAAAAGAACAAGAGCCACTTTAAGATCATCATGGGTGACTTCAATGCAAAGGTTGGACAACAACATAAGAGTGATGGAACGACAGTCGGACAGTTTGGTTTAGGAGAAAGGAACGAAAGAGGAACAAGACTAGTACAGTTCGCTACATCAAAGAACCTAAAGATCGCAAACACACACTTCAAGAAAAGGAAGAGCAGGAAGTGGACATGGAGAAGCCCAAATGGTGAAACAAAGAATGAGATTGATTACATACTAGCAAATAAGAACATTGTCCATAATGTTGATGTCGTCCAAAGAGTGAATATCGGAAGTGACCACAGAATGGTCAGAAGTACCATCAAAATGAATGTAAGATTAGAGAGACAGAAAATGATGAGGTCAAGAACAATCAAAGTTAACATTGAGGCACTAATGCAGAAAGAAAATGAATTCCAGCTGAAGTTCCAAAATCACTTCGAGATGCTGTCGAATGAAGAAGAGATAGATGAGATGGTACAAAGCTTCAAAGAAACCATCAAAAAGTGTGCGCTGGAAGTAGCAGGGAAACAAGGAAGAAATCACGATGAGAAACTGAAACCAGAAACCAAAGAGCTACTGAAAGAAAGAAGAAAGATGGCGAGCAGAGATTTAAACACCCGTGAAAAAGTAGAGTACACTGAATTGTGTAAGACCATCAGAAAGAAAATGAGAGCAGACCTCAGGGAACACAATACCATGAAAGTGAAGATAGCGATCGAAAGTAGAAAAGGACTCAAAAAAGCAAATAACAATCAAGGCCGCAAAGTTTTGATACCAGCACTGAAAGAAGAAGACGGGGCTATTACCACTAACAGAGAGAGGATTATCGAGAGGTGTGCAGAGTTCTACGAGAATCTGTACAAAGATGCGGCCCAAAACTTCATAAGAACAACATCAGAGAAAGCACCAACAATCATAGATTGTGAAATTGAAAAAGCAATGAAGAGTATGAAGAAAAACAAGGCGCCAGGAGAAGATCAAATTGTAATAGAAATGCTGATAGCTGGAGGGGAAATCGTTCGGGACAAACTGAAAGAGTTATTTAACAAAGTGTTGACAGCAGAGCAGATACCAAAGGAGTGGAAGAACGCCATTATTACACTAATTTTCAAGAAGGGAGATAAGAAAGACCTAGCAAACTATAGACCCATCAGTTTGCTGTCCCAAGTGTACAAACTTTTCATGAAGATCCTGAAAAACCGACTAAACAGAACCCTGAATGAGCAGCAACCGCCAGAACAAGCCGCATACCGTAAAGGTCAGTCCACCATAGACCATCTGCATTCAGTGGTACAAATACTAGAGAAAACCAACGAATACAACATACCCACCTATATGGCATTTGTAGACTATGAGAAGGCCTTCGACTCCATTCAGCACAAGGCGGTCTTCAAGGCGCTAAAACAGCACGGGGTCGAGGATAACTACATCAACATCCTGAAAGAAGCATATGATGGTGGTACGGCACAAGTAAGAACTGATACAGTGAGCAGGAAGATCTGCATCATGAAGGGAGTGAGACAAGGTGACACACTATCGCCAGTGATGTTCACAGCGGCATTAGAAGAAATATTCAGAAGGATAGAATATGAGACTGGAATCAACATCAATGGGGACCGTCTTAACAATTTGAGATTTGCAGATGACATCATCTTGTTTACGGAATCTGAAGAACAACTAGGAAGACTGCTAAACGACTTGAATAAAGAAGGAAAGAAAGATGGTATGAAGATGAATAAAAGGAAGACAAAGATTATGTGCAATGAAGTCGCGAGAAGAACGAGAAGGAATGGAATATCTATAGATGGCGAACAGCTCGAAGAAGTTGAGGAATACAAATACTTGGGAAGGATGCTAACACCAGGAAATGAGATGGCTAGAGAAATCGACGAAAGAATAACAGCAGGCTGGAAACGATTTGGTCAGTACAGCTCCTTCTTAAAAGATCAGAAGATACCTATGTGTATGAAGAAGAAGATCATGGATACAGTTATATTACCATCGATGACGTATGGAGCAGAGACATGGTCACTAACAAAACATCTAAAGAATAAATTGGCTGTAGCCCAACGCAGCATGGAAAGAGCAATGCTTGGAATCACAATAAAAGATAAGATCAGAAATGAAAATATAAGAGCCCGGACAAAGGTGGAAGATGTAGTCTGGAAAGTGGAAAAGGCAAAAGGCCAGTGGGCAGGACATGTCACCCGAATGGACATCAACAACTGGGCTAGGAAAACAACAGAATGGACGCCAAGGGACAGAAGAAGAACGAGAGGAAGACCAAAGCGTAGATGGAGAGATGATATCGAGCAAAAGGCGGGAAGTAAATGGATGCAAGTGGCACAAAATCGTCAAGAGTGGAAGCGTATGTGGAGGCTATCCGACAGCAGTGGCGGGACAGGCTGAGAGAAGAAGAATCAGAAACAGAGTTTAAACTTACACATTTCCATTTGTCCACATCCTTACTGAACACACATTCATACTGCAGCCTTTCATAGTTTTGGTCTCGGTACTCAAAGTCACCACTAAATACACAGAGCAATAAGACACAGCTCCCCTTACAAACCCAAACAAATACACATTTAAGGTTGGATCTTTGATTACACTTGATGACAATAATTATACCAATCGGAGAATGTAATCAAGCAAGCTAGGAGCTATCAGCCAGAATCAAATGAGGCAGAATATATTATCAGTACATCAACAATGCTGAAAGCAAAAGACAGTGTCAAATGAATGTGTTAACTAATCAGTCTACGTTCTATCCTCAAAGCTTGCTTATCAAATGAAAAACAGAAACCAATGTCCAGCATCCTAATGTTAAACATTGTGAATCACAAATAAAGCTTGAATAGCTTGCAGACAGTCGATCCAGTAAAGAAAATGCCTCAGGTCGGAAATCTGTCTGCATGGTGGGGAAACAAAGACCATCTGCATGTTAAAAGTTCACACCTCTTTAGATGCCTTTAAAATGAATGTTAATTAAACTAATATTCTGTCTCCTGGAGTCAGTGTTCATTTTCATTCCCGATGTATGAGAAGAAGAGCTCTAGGAGATAATTATTTCCTACATGCAAAGTTTTACTGAGCAGATATGAGCCTTGGTCCACTAATACTGCTTGAAACCCAACCTCAGTGCTGATTCACTCTCTGCAGTGGGACTATTAGGGTTAATACATTCCTCTGCTGAGATAGTGGCTCAATCCTGGTACCATTCTGATGTCACACTGTTCTTGTGCAACTCTGAAAGCAGTTAAATGAATGTTCTAGATCTCCTTGTAATGTTGAAAATTTAGAAAATGATTACAGAGTTTCCCATTTTACAAAATCAAAGTAGGTGGTACCATAAAGAGACATCTTTTGGGCCTTTTCACTGCACAGTATTTATGCAGTGTCGTATCAGTAAGAGTACAGTTTGTAAAAAAAATTTACTTGCATAGTATTTCTGTAGTATTGTACATATATATTCAAGTGCCAAGAGGCAGCATGCAAATTTCCAAGTCTGTAAGAATGAATTTGGAAATATTGTTTTGTTACTATGTGGACACATTGCTCTGATGACAAATCTTAAATTTTTACATTTGTCAGACTGTTTTTTCTGTGTGTGATCTGGTCTCAGCTTAAAGTCATGTGAAGTCTCCTGGCCTGGCTGGACTGAAACACTAATCAGCATACATCAGCCCAAAACAAACCTGGAAGTTCCCAAACATTTTAACTTGCAAATCAATGGGTGCTGTGTCTAGTTCTTATAATGTATGAGAGCCAATGACATTCCTCTGCTTTTGCCTCTTTTTGTTTCATGACAGTTTTACTGATAACAGGTTTAATTTTTATATATATTTTTAAAAATTGTTGCTGCTATTGTCATTTATCAACTGCCATTTCTAAATATATCAACACACTTACCTGGTGTGGTTCCCTGATGTAATGGAAGATTAATTACAAATAACACTTAAACGTAAACTCAACTCTTAGATCATGAGGGCCAACTTATAAAAAATACTGCTGCTGAGTAGGCCTGCTTGACCAAAGTTTAAACATGACTGCATTTTAATTGTTTCTTTCTTGCAGGGAATAAATAAGCATTTATATGTAAAGTAGCTGCCCAGTCCTTCCTGCCCGCTGTCAGACAAGTATCGCAATCACTTAAAGTTGCTGTGATTACTGGAGGCAAGGGCACCGACAACTGTGCTGTCTTAGGCAGTATTACGGCAGGACTATCAATAACAGTTAGTGCTTGGCTGCAGTGACAGGAAGAGGAGTTGCCACAAACAGAAGTCACTTTCACAAAGTTCCAATCTGGATACACTCACTCACACACCCTGTGCTTGTAGCTACACACACAGGGGATGCTTGTCATTGCAGCAGTTACCAAAAGTGCTTGTCTGCTCTAAGCATGAATTATTTACCTGTTTACAGAATTTAATATGGAGAACTATTCAAATAATTACACATGAATATCACCAACTATACACGTCCTCCACACTTCAGAGTCAGTCTCTTGTAGTTCAGTGTCTCAGTTTCCTGTCTCACAAAATACAACGTCATTCTTCTTCTTTCCAGTAGCATTAAGCAACTCTTTGAAGAGAAAACTTCACTAAACACAACCAGCTGAACACCAAACAGCAGCTGGCGAAGATAGGTGTGGCCAAAACAGAAAAAAAGAAGAGTCAACATTATTTCCAGCATCATTCCCTGAATAAACATGTAGTTCATGGCAAAATGTCTTACATTTTTTAAATTCAGATACAATCAGGCAATGCCAGTGAGTGAGCAAGCTAATGTATATGAGCAATAATTAATATATTATTAAAGACAAAGCAAGGCTGAATTCCATTGCTTGTGTGGTGAAAGTCATCATGGGGACTGGTGACCTGCAGGGCCCAGTCAGCTGGGATAGACTCCAGCCCCCAGTGACCCTACAGAGGATAAAGCAGTGTACAGAAGATGGATGGATGGATCTCATGATGGGGTGGTGGAAAAGCAGGGAGGATAACCCAAATACAAAAATGACGGCAAGTCGTCGGTGGCAGGTAAGCCAGCACACAGAGAATCAGAGGGCAATCAGAGACCCAATACACTGGCAAGACGTCAAAAGACCGGCAAAGAAACAGGCAGGACAGAACAGTGGTAGTGGATTGGTTGTATACTTAATATACTGAGGGGCTATTGAGAAAAGTAGAAATCAGTGAGCATAGGAGTGGGGGCATTAACACTGTGTCATTGGTGGAAGAAGAAATGCTATCCAGATACTCTGTTTGGGTAAAATTAAAAATACCCATCCTATCATATAAATAAGTTATGCTTCCTTTTCAGTTCAAAATTACAAGAAAACAATGTACTTCAAGTTTCACACTTATAATATTTAAATGTGGTTGTATTTAATTACTAGCACTGATTCTTGGTACTGGCATTTTAATATTGTATCAGGTCAAAATGGAGCCAGATTTAACTATGTTTGTTGTGTTGTTAGTTTAAACTATAACAAAGTGCTATACTACAAGCTAATAATGTAGTTCATACAAAAAATAATTAAATATGGCTAATAATGTAGTTGGAGGGAATGGAAAAGTGGCATGATGAAGTGAAGTACAAGCATCCCAAAACAGCACATGACAGTACTTGACTAAGTAAAAGTACTTAGTTACTACTTACTACTGGATTCACATTTTAATAGTTTAGTACCAGTTCACATGTTTATAAAATTTAGTTTGTGCTAATTTATGAAAAGTGTACAGTACTGGTAACACCCACTGGCTATCTATGACAATCTGTCTGCCCAACTAGTCATGCAAGTTGCACGCCTATGTGCCTTTCCATCCCCTAATGCATTTATCCTAATAGATCACTACTGTAGAATTATCCACATTTACTCATATATCTAATGTTTAGTTCTTGATCAGCCAACAAACAGCACAAACTGTGTGATTGGCTTTAAAAAAATATTTTAGCTGCTAATGTTTATTCATGGCATTTCACATGGTTTCTTAGCGCTACCTGACTAAAGCAATTTTACTGCCCTTACACCAACACTTGTCCATGACTACAGCAGTATGTTCTTCTGTCACACACCACGAGAGATTCACTTCACGCAACAAACCCATTAGTCTACATCACCACCTTCCTTAAAGGGGATGTGCAGTCAGGACATGGTTGTGTTACTGTCATTCATTACAAAACGTCATAACTATATTATTTCATATAGTTACAAAGTGTTAATTAACCTTAACATACAAAAACTAACAGGCAGCGGTAGAGGCAGATCTTAGATATTTTACCTAAGTAAAGGTACAAATGCAACACTGTAGAAGTCTGGCACTGAAACATCTTGCTTAAAGTGATCAGAGGAGCACATAACATAATAATAATAATACAATATATATCTTATTAGTAGATAGTTTGCATTATACTACATATTCATTATTATATATTATATTTTGTGTATTTATATTACATGCATTACGGTTAAAGCGGAGTTCTGTTCTTCATCTCTCTCTCTGGTTTTTCACAGCAGTATTCTCTTTACACAGTAGCAGTTAACATATTTCTTGTAAATCTCAACCTCAGCATTCATATAATCAAATCAAATAAAACCAAACATATTTACCACTGCAAGGGAATTAACTTTTTATCTGGTTTGTTATAGAAAAACAAGTTACCCTCAGAATCCAGAGCCACGATCATAACATTATAACAGGAACCTTCCTGGCAACAGCAAGTTAACATTTTATTTATTCATTTATATTATTATTTTTTTCTGCACAAGTACCAGCATAAACATTTTTCTTTTTTCAAGCAGCAGTATAAACTGTCTATGGGTCGAGGACTATAGCCCCTGCGTATGGAATGCAGGTAGAGGCCCATATGTGCCATCATTCGCTGCGATAATAATGTTCCTCAGACCAACAGCTTCTACAATACTAATCGGAATGCAATCTGTAGCTAACTACTTCGCTGCAGCATTTGCTAGTTTATCTCTACTTCTTCCACACGCTGCATTCAACCAGTCTGCTGAAGCCTCCCTCCACTGTTAGCTCGGGTGAGATGTGATGATGCCCATCCCAAGTACTGATCAACATCCAGCCCTTCTGTGATCCGTGGTTTGTCTGTCTGTATATGGAGAGCCAATGAGCAACGGACTTTCACGATTATAAGAAAAGCATTCAGGGAGCACAGAGCTCTGCAAGGCTGCTCAGTCTTTGTATCATTTCCGAAGGATGAAATCTTTAATAAAAAATTCCCTTGCCCTGAGCACAGGTGTGTGCTATGCATGCGTATGTTATGTACAGATACCGAATCGCGTGACCTAAATATGTAGCGGGTGGAGGGAAATGATGGGACTTGGAAACACCTCCACAATTTAATCAGTTGTTCCTTGTATCATTTCTGATGGATATGTCCTGGTGGATTTGTAGTAGGATCGCAATCATGTGACCATCATTCATAACACCTCATGAAGCTCATCCAGAGAATGCCAAGAGTGTGCAAAGCAGTTATCAAAGCAAAGGGTGGCTATTCTGAAGAATGTAAAAAAAAAAAGAACATGTCTGGACTTATTTCACATTATTTGTTTACATAATTCCACGTGTTAATCCATAAATTTTGATGTCTTCAGTGACAATATACCATGTAAAATAGTCATGAAAATAAAAGAAAAATCATTACATGAGACGGTGTGTCCAAATTTTTGACTGGTAGTGTACATATTCATAACACTGGAACCAGCTCCCAGTTTGGGTCCTGGAGGTGGACACCCTCTCTATTTTTAAGACCAGGCTTAAAACCTTCCTCTTTGACAAAGCTTATAGTTAGGGCTGACTGGGGGACCCTGACGGGGTATGCTGGTGTTTTCATTTGCACAACTGACTTCCCCTCTGGACGTCCTTTAGTTCTGCCCCTAGTTCTGCTGCTATAGGCCTAGACTGCTGGGGAACCTCTCTGGATGCACTGAGCCCTTCTCTAACTACCTTTGTATTTACTATATATACCATTATTGCATTACACTCACTCTGTTTCTCCCTGTGTCCTTTCTCCGAGTGTCCCTGGTCCCAGAGCTGGATGCTTCAGATCTGTGGTGGTTCTCCCACCAACTGGCCTAATCTCCATCTGTGGGATGCTGCTGCTGACCTTCCTCCAGCCCACTGCTTCCAGCTGCCCATTTCCATCAATCTACTCTGCATTGCCCTTACTTTACTTGATTTGCTCATCTACATATTTTTGAATTTACCAACAGCTATATATGTAGTATATTTAATGTCAGAGCCGTACACCATAGCAGTAAACTATAATCAGTTTTCATGTTAGTTGTACTTTGCATGTATCATCTGTCTTATCATGCATGTATCAAACTGTGTGTTTTATGGTGCTTGTGTCCCCCCCCACCTCTCTATCTCTATCCCTCTACCTCTTCCCCTCTACCCCTCTATCTCTATCTCTATCTCTCTACCTCTTCTGTCCCTCTCAGCCCACCCGGCCAGCAGCAGATGGTTCCCCCCACATAAAGAGCTGGGTTCTACTCGAGGTTTTTTTCCCTGTTAAAAGGGTGTTTTCCTTGCCACTGTCTCCTTAGGGCTGCTCTGGGGGTTCAGGCATATGGGTTCTGTAAAGCGTCTCGAGACAATTTGACTGTAATTGGTGCTGTATAAATAAAATTGAATTGAACTGAATAACAGGAATGTAAAATTTGCCGTCGTTAATTTTTGTGAATGTTAAGGCATTAACTTTGACTCTGTTTTTAGCTGTCTATTTTTTTTATACACCCTCATTTCATCGGTTTAGGTGTGCAAATCATTAGTACCAAGTAGCATTAAACACAAAATACAGCTAAGGTTGAGGGAAGGTGATCAGATTTGCAGGTATGTGGTCATTATTTCTGAAGTATTGGACAAAATGTCATTTTGCCCACATACTGGTGGTCCATTCAAAGCAATGAATTGCCAAAAATTCTGCCTCTGGGAACCATAAATGTCTATACAAAACTGAATGATCCATTCAGTTGTATCCTTAAAGACTGGCTCGAAATGACAACAAGAAAATGTTCGTGCTACATTTACAGCCCTGAAAACACAGAAACCTTTTCAGCAAACATTAATAACTTTAAATATTAGCTCAATGTTTTGATGAATATTATCATTCTAATCAAATGACTGCAAACATGCTGTGCTTTTATTTGGACTGGTGCAGACTATGACTTCAGAACTACCAGTGTTCTGCTGCAGAGAGCACTGTGGCAGCTTGATGGATGGAGTTTATAATTGACTTCATATGCAGTGAACATTCATAATTTCCATGCAAGCTGAACAGATGGATACAAATTGATTAATTGAATCCTTTTCCTCTCAGGCTTTATTTTAGAAGCAATGACCCTGGTTTCAACCAGTCACAGAGACATTCTGCAAAGCTGCTCATTGATCACAGCCAGGGAGCCAGCCATTTATCATTAAGTAGAGTTTTCTGTGTGGTTTATGGAGGATAGATCAATATTAGTTCTTGCAGCGACCAGTTTGATGCTGGTGCTCAAAGCTCACTTGGGATTTGAAAGTGCCAAAATGTATTCTATACTTCCTTAGCATTTTTGTTCATCTATGTGTTGTCTCCTCATACAGTATGGTAAACAAAACTAAAAAAAAAAAAAAAAAAATGAAGCTCTGGCCTTACCGTGGATTAATTATTAGTGTCCTCAGGTGGGAGAAGCAAGGCCACTTCCTGTAGCAATCGCTGTAATACAAGTTGAGACCTTTAAGCTCCAAACAGGCAGAATATCGGCAGTTCTTCATAGCAGTAAGAAAACAATAGGGCCACAAAAGCAAGCCTGACTCATTTTCTTGTGGAATGTTTATTAGTGTTACTAGCCATTTATTACTGTTCCACTATCTGGTTCAGTCCAGTCAACCAGTTATGAAAGCTGGTGTTGAGCACTAAACCATTACTTTCTGCTTCGCGAAAACAGATGACAACAAAGAAACAAAGAATTGGGCTTAGGTTAGTGCTGATACCAATCAACTAAAAGCATGCCTTAATCAGCTCTGATTGTTGTGATTTGATAAGGACATCCATCTGCAAGAATTCAGGGTTCAGCAATTTTGTGACTATTGTGAGTAACTTAACAAAACAGACTTAGTCATGGTTCCTTCAGCCCTGAATGTTACGGGGGGGTCTGGGGAACCCAGGCGCAGACATAGAGAGACTGGTGGAAATGTGATTTATGGAAAGGCTTTTATTTTATCAGGGAACAAAAACAATACATAAATGGAAAACTGAACTGAGGGGAAACAAGACTAAACCAAACCACTAACAAACACTATGAATTCGAGAACAGCAGATCACTAAACTAGAACAAACAAAACTAAGCAAGGGAGGGGTACTTACAAAATGGGGGAACTGAACAGAAGGGGTAGGGAAGCAGGCTCAGGAAATCTGGGGTGAACGGAGACGAGACTGGAGCTACTGGCTGGGGACAAAAACAGGGCTAGCTAGAATCCAAAAGAACTGCTGAGTCCAAGTGAGGGAAATCCAGAGGAGGGGAAAACAGAGTCCAAAAACAGAGTCCAGAAACAGAGTCCAGAAACAGAGTCCAAAAACAGAGTCCAAAAACAAAGTGCAAAAACAGAGTGCAAAACAGAGTGCAAAACAGAGTGCAAAAACAGAGTGCAAAACAGAGGGCATGTGGGTCAATGATCCGGCAGGGAGTGAATGAACGGGCAGAGCTTAAATAGGTGGAAGTGAGGTGGAGAACAGGTGAACGGTGTGAACTGATTGCTGCAGCTGAAACTAATTGTAGCAATCAGCAAGACAGAATGCAGGCAGGTGAAGCAGGTGAAGCAGGAGGGAGAGAGACAGGGAGAGAGAGAGAGACACATGAGGGAGAGGTGACAGACAGAGGGAGCCAGAGAGAGAGACAGGTCAAAACAAACAGATGAGGAACAATGGGAGAAAAGAAACAAGGAGGAAGAAGGGCAGAGGCTGGAGCAGGATCATAACACTGAAATGTGAGAGGAATTGAATCAGTCTTTTTAACTTACGAGACAGGGTATATTACTCATGCTATAACTTCCTTGTTAGAGTAATTCAGTTTCAATTCAAGTTTACATCAACTAGTCAATCCCAAATTGTTCACACTGTTCCATCTCAGCTGCTAAAGTTCTAACAACCACTCAGTTACCTGTTCACATTACACCAAATTCTGCTTCTGGCTTTCAGCTTGTTATAGAAATTAATTATTTTTTTCATTTTAATTAATTGTAAGGCACCAAGTAGAAAAGACTTCAAAGTAAAATCACGTCTAAAGGAGACAGAACATATGTGAGCATATCCACAAAACAAGAGCTATATATTTTTAAACTCTTTGTATAGTTCGGTCAATTTTGTTTTTGGATTTATTACAGTTCATACTGTGAATCAGTATTTTATGCTAAAATATTTCTATTTATTTCTTACTTGCTGATGATGTGTTTCCTTTATTTGTACTGTGATCCCAAATTGATTGATATTGATATTATTAATGCATACTAGGTCCTTAATGACTTGCGAGGTTGTAGCAGTGACCAAGCAATCTTTCTTTAGACCTTGTTACATTTGATCTAGTGAGCAGCAAATCTTGCCCTGCCCTCAGACAGCTCATGTACTCATATTCAATTTGATACTCACAAAACCACCTGGCATCCAAATGCAATGCACAGAAATCATTACAGCTTTCTCACAACTTATGAAGCAATCGCGGTGGAGTCATATTTATTGAGGACAAATGAAAGAGAGAGAGAGGGTTGCTGGCTTGCAGTCCCCCTGAGGTCAAAATCCAAAATTCTTACTGATCCAGTCTAAATAACTCTTTATAGAGAGTGCTGTTCCTCTGAATGCTCATTTTGTCAGTTCAAAATTAATTATACTGTATTATGGAAGCATTTAAAACACTGTCTTCTCACATTTGTAGGACACACTTGCACACACACAAAATGTGCATGGTGTCTATCTTAGACTTGAATGGCCTCTCATCTAAAATGCATGCTGGGTGTTAAGACACAATGAGTGGCTTCACTTCTGTGATTGATTTCCATGGCTGAGAGTGTGAGAGAGGGCAGAGGAGTGAATAGATTGTGTTATCAGCTGGTTAGCATGGGGAGGGCAGTGAGAGACATCACTGATGCTTTGTGTTTATTGATCTGACCCCTGAGCAATATTAATTTCTTTCTCTGCAGGTTGTTTTACTGCTGACTCCTCTTGCTCATCATTGAGAATAGATTATCGCTGGGACCACACAAGACCTTCTGTGATTCTCTTTAGTAGATGACAAATGCACTTGAAGATAAGATCACTACCCTGCGATCTCTTAGTGGTCTCATCTCCTTTTCACATCTGCCATGTTATGATGGGATGTCGGTCAATAAAGCAGATTCTTTAGCAGCTACACTGATTTGCTCTTTAAGGTATATTTAGACATACTTAAACTATTTTGTTAAACCCTTGATTCTCGATCAGTTTTTGTGTGTGTGTTTTAAAAACATGTATATTTTCTGAATGACGATAAAGGAAAATAAAAACATCTTTAAAGATCTTAAGTTCCACTTGCTTTCTTAGCATTTACAGCTGCATGTCAAGGTCGTCTTAAGCAGAGTTGTCATCAGTCGTCATCAGCAAAGTTGTTGCTGGCTTAGTTGTCAAAGATTTAGCTTTGATCATGTGATCTATGTATGGACTTTAAGTGACATTAACAGTCAGTTGTATATGGGAGGAGACAGAAACTCACACACTTTTGACAGCACCACACTGCATGGTACGTTAGCTATATATATATATATATATGTATATATATATATATATATATATATATATATATATATATATATATATATATATATATATATATATTTAACTCTTTTTTTTTTTTTTTTCTTTTGAAAAAAAAAAAATATATATATATATATTTAACTCTTTGATCTCTGACTCAGTGTCTCAGGCTGCACTTTCACTTTTACAGTGTGGTGTGTGAGTGCCAGCAGTTAGCATGTAAGGGCACTAAACATGCCCTGACATGCACCAGTGCACCATAACCTAGAACAGAGCAGCTCAGATTAGACTACACACAGAGGGTAGTGATGGGATTTATGGCTCTTTGAGGGAATCCGGATCTTGGCGATCCGTTCCTTTCAAAGAGCCATTCAAAAGAATGTCTCTTTTGGCTCTTTTTAAATTTAGTCAGTTTTGAGAATCCAGCTTGGGGGCATCTCAGTTTATCCTGGAAATAATCACTGGGAGGAATGATGATTTGAGATTTGTAGTCAAATAATTAAAACTCTGAAATTACACACCAATATCTGAGTTTGAGTTTTCTGAAATATTGATTATTACCTCATTTGTCATGTGTGGACTATATTCCCTCTGCTTAGACAGTGACATCACTATTTTGGATTTAGGCTACCTTTAGTACAATGTGAGTGTGTGTATGTGTAAAGCTATGCTGACTTATGTTATTCATACAATACCTACTCACAAATAAACATTAAAAACAAAGCCGGCAGCAATGAATTTCTGTGCAAAACAGCTTTTAGTGCAAAAATGTAGAACAGTATCACAACAAAGAACATTTTGACAGAAAACAAAAAATCAGTCAGTATACTGTAAATAAAATTAGAATAAATAAAATGGAAATGTTTACATACAGTCAACTATTACTACTATTACTACTACTACTATTAACACTGTAAACTGCAAATAGGACATCAGCCCCTTCAAGTTTTAAATGACACAAAATGCTATGTAAATAAATACAAAGCAGTTCCTGACTTTATGGCTTTTTCTGCCTCTCTCTCTTGTCCTTGGGCAAATCTGCATTAAGGAAGACAAGAGCTCTGACCATTTTGGGTTTAAGGCGACTTCTCCTCTCTGAGATTATCTGGCCAGTTTTCGAGAATATTCTCTCAGAGGGAACTGATGTCGCCACAACACAAAGCTTCCTGGCCATCAGCTTGCTAAGCCTGGGGTAAACAGGGGCTCGACTCTCCCACCACTTGAGGGGATCCTCATGTGTTGGAAGAAGAGGCTCCTCCAGGTAGGCTCGCACCTCCATGACAGCATCGGCGGTGGGATTCCTGGCTTCCACTGTTCCAGCCACCTGCTCATAGGGGTGAGAGATATAACAATGGGAGATACCATTTTTGTGAGATTGTGATTAGATTAGATTAAATTAGATTCAACTATTGTCATTATAGAGTGTAAGAGAACAGAGTAATGAAATGCAGTTTAGCATTTAATTACAAGTGACAATAGTAGATTTGCATATGTACAGCATGTGCAGTACACAGATTAAATGTGATTTACAGCTAGTGGAAGTTTTAGACTGAGATATTAGACTGATTTCATTCTAGAGATTTTTAGAGAAAAAAATGTGAATAATTGTTGCCACCCTTACTTCCTCATGGAAATAGCTCCAGACTATTGATCCAGCACCACTGCCTGCTCCTTCCAGTCCTTCCACAGCTGGTTGCTGCTGGATGGGTGTGCCACTGCTTATTCTTGCTGCTGCAGTTGACAGCCTTTGAAACGTCTCATCTGCTGTTCTGCCATCAGGGAAGGCCATCCTCTTAAAACGAGGGTCAAGTGCAGCAGTATCTGCTAGTATGTGGTTGGCATGAATCTTGTGGAATCGCGTTGACATACTTGCACACAGACTGTCGATCACACCTTGCGCTGCTGCTGTTGTAGTGTTTCGCCGGAAATCACTGGTGGCTCTTTGAAGTCCCCTGGCCAGCACTATGACCTTCGAGGCTGTCAAGTAGCTAGTGAGAAAAAAAAATAATGTTAGAATTTTAAAACTGAAACAATAATAAATACTACAATGCATTAAACAGATATCTATTATCAAATATCCATAATTTATTATCAGTAAATTGGCATGAAGGCTACAGAAATCTACTGACAATGATATAGACTTCACTGTATTATACAGATATCTATTATGGTATAAAACATTCATAATTTATTATCAGGTAATATGCATGCATGCTAAAGAAATATACTGTAGAGCAGCTGAGCTAGTACATACCTTTCTGCACTGAGTTCCACAGTGACTTCCTCAAATGGTTGCAAGATTGTGCACAATTCTTGCACTGTGGTCCATTCCTCCTGGGACAGGTGGCGGACAGGTGCATTGGTGACGGCCAGGGTGGAGATTATGGCATTTTTACTGGCAATAAAGCTTTTCAACATGTAGTAGGTGGAATTCCATCTTGTAGGGCAATCCTGTTTGGGTCGGAGCTCCTCCATATTCATTTGTAGTTGAGTCTCCTTCAGTTTTTGTGCCCCCACAGTGCTTCTGTGAAAGTATTCCACTGCCTCTTTGACCTTATCAATGATGGGCTTTGGAGCTTTCAGGGCATCTCTGACCACCAGGTTAATGGTATGGGCCAGGCATGGTAGGTGCATCCATCCAATGGTTTGTATTGCCTTTGTAACATTTGACGCATTATCGGTTAGGAAGCACACTACTTTCTTGTCCACCCCCCACTCTGCTGCAACACTAAGTAGCGGTTGTGCAATGTTATCTGCTGTGTGCTGCTCACTGAATTCAAAACAGTCCAGGACGCAGGAAGCCACACGGAAATCCTCAATAAAATGACAGGTTACAGACATATATGATTCTGTCGTTCTTGAAGTCCAACAGTCTGTGGTTAAACAGACAGCTGGTACTTTTGACACCCTTCTCTTCAAAGATGCTGTCTCCCTGTCATACATATCTGTGACCTTCTTGACAAGTGTCTTCCTACTTGGAAGAATGTAGGAGGGGTTGAGCGCCTGTGAATATTTTTTGAATCCTGTGTCCTCCACTATTGAGAAAGGCTGGAAGTCAGTGGCTATCATCTTTGCCAGCTCTTCGTCTATCTTCTCCTGTCTTAATGGGGTCAAGACAGGAGGTAAATACTGACTGATGGATGTCTGCCTTTTTGGTCCTGCCTGGCTAGGCAATGTGGTGGGCCCAGTGGGGTCAGGCTACTGTAGATGCAGATGTGGAGGCAGAGGAGGCAATGGACACATCAGTGTCACTGCTGTTGTCTGAGTCTGGCTCTGCTCTCAAACCTGTGACCTGCACTGTTGGGTGTTGAGTCTTCAAATGCCTGTGTAAATTATTTGTTGACCCAGACTTGAATGAAATGACTTTCTGACAAATGCTGCATTTAGCCTTACTGTTTTCTTCGCGAGAAAAGTGCCCCCAAATGCTGCTCCTTCTCCTCTGACTCATTTTCAGACGTGTGTGTGTCTTCTTCGTTCGAACAACCGGCTACTACGTTGGCACTGAGACAGAGAGGCACTCGTGCACGTGTGTTTGTTTTTTTAACCGTGACAGCAGCGTGCACGAGTCATGGCTCCGCTCCTAATCAATGACAGAGGCACGCAGGGTTTTTTTTCCCCACTGCACTGGAGCACTCACGTGAAGAATGCATGCACAACACTCCTGCGCGTGCGCCCCTCCCCTCAAGTGTTCTGTCTCTAGCGGAGGGGCAGGGAGCATAGACCCTATGCATAGACCGAAGGAGGAGTTAATTTGTGTGCGTCTGCTTTAAACACGCATAGGGAAAAAAGAACGACGGAAAGAACGGCTCTCCCCCAGCCGCGACTCGGCTCCGATCGTTCATGTTTATGAGCCGTTCAAAAGAATCGGCTCGTTCGCGAACGTCACAACTCTAACAGAGGGAGTGTAACTCCATTCTCTGATTAGGACACCATTACACCACTACATCTTCACATCACAGATAGTAGTTTGCTAATACAATTACACTATATTTATGTTCAAAACATTGGATATTGCACCTAAGAAATGTGATGTTGTTTGGTAATTAAGATACATATATACATGTATCATACAGAGTATACATACCGAGTGCTTGTATTATGATGGTGGTAGCTGCAAACTGCATTTGAATTGGAGCATTTTGTTGAGACTGAAAATGATGTTATATATCTTTTTCAAACCATCCTACAACAACTGGGTAGATAGACAAATGACAACAAAATCAACAACAATAATACTAATTGTATAAATATTATATTTATTAGTAATGTTTTTTAATGTTTGTTTCCTTTATTTCAGCTTAGCAGAGTGAAGGTAATTAGAATTGAGTTAGATCATTTCTCCTTTGCTTCCAAGGTAACAGCTTTATAATTAAATTTTATCTGAACCTTCTTTCAAAAGCCATTCCTGGTACAATCTGAAGGTGGCTTAACAGCACAGCTGTTGCCAGATGGTTTGGGGCACAGACCCATACTCTGATTGCTTTGTTTCTATTACTATCGCACTCCAGCAGCCCCAGAGGTGCTTCACTGGCAGCTTGCTGTAGCCTTGGAACAAGGCCTTGGAGACTCCAGGACCCAGACCAATTCATCAACATGCCTCAACACCCTGCTCCTCATGTCTCCAGTGTTGTCACAGCAGGTTGTAACAACCATTCTCTCCAATGTCCCCATGCAAAAGGGACACTGAAAATAACTCGGCACCCTCACAGGGCTTTATTACCAACAGGCTGACAGGCTGGTCTCTAAACGTCTTGCCAGCTCTCAGAGTGGAGAGACAGTACGACAGACTTCAACTGATCTTCATTAGGAGTGCACAACCCTGTTTATTAGTTAAAATCATCATGGCAAAGTAATTCAAGAAGAAAAAAAAACAAAAACAGAATGGACACACCTCTTAAACCACTGATGGATTAATGTAGGACATTTATGTATACTGTACGTAACTGTAAGTGTGTCAAGTGTGATGTTGGAGACTAAGTAGTTAAGAGTCCTGGTTTCATAACTACAGGATTATGCTAAGGTAGAAGAGTGTAGGCTCTAGTTTGGGTGCTCCACAATGCTGTGGTTTAAAGAAACAACAACTTTTAACCGCTGTAGTAAAGTAACATGGCTGAGACCAAAGCTCTGAAGCTGTAGCTAGAGGCTGGTTTGTCTTTATTTAATAAATCCTCCCAGATGTTCAATGGAGTAACAAGGCATTGACTGTGAAGGTATGAATCTATCTGTGTTGCTGCTGTACTGGGTTTTGTGTTAAATCAATATAGCAGACTGGAAATTGAAATCGCACTGCATACATGGTAGCTGATTTCCGACAAGACAGATCATCATTGAAGTGGGGCCAGGGCAATCTTGACTTTAAAAGTCCCTCATTATAACTTCACTTTTCCAGAGGTAATATAGACTCAAGTCATTAGCATTCATTTTATGAGATAGGTTGAGCTCCCACTGATTGTTTCTTTCCTCTTCATCACATAGAGAAGGGTCTATGTACTTAGGACCGTAGAGGCCAACTCTAGAGGCAGATGGAAAAATGAAATGGTAATTAAGTGTGAGATGACAGTAGCACGGACCTGTTAGCAGAAAAAAAAATATGAAAGTGAAGGCATCAGGTCTGAAAAGTGAAACAAACTGGTGCTGCACTGCAGGAACTCTGAAGGCACAGTGGAGTCATTGTTTCTTTGGTGACAGATCTCAATAAGGCCCAGTTAATTTATTTCCAGATTCTCATTACTCACTCAGACCCTTGCAGGTGTTGCTGTTAAAAATGTGGAGCTTTTAACTCCGCTGAGGACAGTGTAAGCCTGCCCTGTGTGCAGAGAGTCATTAAATCAACATTATGATTCTGAAAGGCACAGATCCTAACATAAGCACAACATGGTGGCTTGCACTGTCACAGAGAGCATTGTATGTTGTTGCTTTGTTTTGTTTTTTGTTTCTTGTTTGCAGTCTCATTTGACAGAAGCCAGGGAGGTTTCTTACTATAAAGATGGAGTATGCTTAATTCAGAAAGAATTTTAGCTCTAAAAGAAGTAAACTATGACTCCCAAAGTGCAATTCATCAAATCAGTGAGCTTAAAATTCTGCCATGAGAGCTGCTAATGGCGGATGAGAGCTAAAGACTAAGCTGTTAAGAAATCTAGAAACACAAAAGGTGGCTTAATTCACTTCACACTAGTATTCTGTGTCTTGCCAGAACTTTCCAGCTGTTGCCTGACGGTTTGTTTCACACTGCAACAACAATGTATTTTGAATTCCCAATTACAATTATTATAGTCTCATAGTCAGAAGTCACAAACACTGATTTCATTAATGTCCACTTCCCAATTAAAGAAATACCCGGTAGAATTAACAATACTTATATAAAAAACTTTTTTTTAATCTAATACTACAAACAAAAAGAACCCAATAAAATTACAAAAAACAAACAGGGAATAAATAAATGCAGGTAAACAAATTGATTAATTAACCATAGGTCAAAGCAGTCGGTTGAGCAGTGATCAGTTGCAAATGAGTTTAGAATTGAGAAGCCAGTTGTAATTTCTAGATTCATCCGTTTAGCAGAAGGAAAATGACACCTGCATAGCCTTTATAGGAGGGAGGGGGAGGCTGCTGTGGGATGTGGATTTGTGAGGATCTGATAAGTGAGTTGATTCAGGAATGCAGAGAAAAGGAGGCACTTTTGTACAGTTGCATTGATTCAGTCAAAGCTTTTAGATACAAAGAAAATGCTTGCACTGTTGTATTGTAAATGTTGAGAAAAACAAAGTCCAGCTTAAACTGTAGAAAATTATGTAAAATGTGGTAACAGCTCATAAATTATTAGAAAAAGCCCAGTAAAATTGCATAAGTATAGAAAGTTTAAAGCTGCATAATAAAAGCCATCATGAAACAACCCAGTGACTTTCTTTTATACAGAAAGTTCTAGAGCCAAATTTAAATCAGCATCTAACCAGTCATGGATGTGTTCCTCCCAAGAGGTGGTCTTAAGTTTCACTGTCCAGGAGAGGTCAGAGGCCAAATACCTTCAGAGCTTATTTTTTGTTAATTTCTTAAATGTACAAAGCTAATTGTAAAATATCTGATCACAGATCTGAAATACCAATGAACAGGTGGTTAAAATGACATCAAATATGATATGTTTATCTCATATGGTTCCTGGGATAAAATAAAAGGTGTAAACATGCAAATTAATTGCATAATTTTAGGCTACATGAAAGTAAACATGTAATGTAACTAAAAATACAAGACTTAAGTATATATACTCAGGATAAAAAGTCTCTCTCTGCCTTTATGGCTGTGGCCTCTGGCAGAGAGGAGGTGTTGGTGTCTCCTGTTTGCTTCTCCACAAACACTTCAGATGTGATATGTTCTTCTTCAGTCCCGGTCCTGATCAACCTGGTATATCAGACTGAGTTCAGATGTTGAGATCATTACTCTATTGATGTTGGATTCAAAACTGTCCAGTTCATTCCGATGTACAAAGTTCTGGGTGTTAGGAAGAGAGGAAGGTCAGAAGGTGACAGTGAAGGATGCAATCTCCCCTTCTCCAGAAGGGTGGTTTTCCTCATAGTTGACAGAAAAATGCAAAGGTTTTGACAGGTCCATGATCTGCCTTATTTGCTGTATTACATCTTGCACAGCAGTTTCAGAAATATTAAGTATGGTCGACATTCTAAGGAAAAGGGCTGCCAAATTATGCTCAAGCTGCCTCTCTAAGTCATCAGTATTATCTGCTGTCAAATCCTCTTCTTGAAAATCACTTGTATCTTCAGTGTCACTTTCGTTTCCAGATTGGGCAGCTTCAACCAAAGGTTCTGCATGAGTTAGAATTCCTGGCTTGAACTGCAGCTGGCTGCTGCTATTGTGTTTCCTGCTTTTGTGGGCATTGAACGTAGTGTAGATGCTGGTTTCAAAATTACAACCCTGGTATGGGCACTCTACTTTTTGGTGCATCTGGATATGTGTTCGCAAATGTGTGAAAAAATCTTTTTCTGCACACATCTCACTGAAGTCACAAAGCTGACATTGGAACACATTTTTTTATGGCATCACAATGATCACTGATCTGGGAGTGTGCTCTTGATAGATGTACCTTAAGACTATTAAAGGACTTGAATGTGCAGAGGCACTCTTTATGAATGCACGGTAATGGTGCTGTTCTTGTATAACCACCATGTTTCAATCTATAATGTTTAAGCAGTTGCCCCCTCTTTTCACATGTGAAGCTGCAGAACTTACACGTCCAGTGCATCAGTGTTGGTCAATGTTGTGTGTCTTCAAGCTGTAAAAAAAAAAAAAGAAAAAAAAAGAAAAACAAGAAAAATGTTACAAAAATGACAGCAACTTTCTACTATCCTGGCAGACAGTTAAACAGTTCTGAGCAACACACGTGAGACAGGTTGCTGCTCAGAACCGCTGGTTCTGGCTGTGTGTAATTTGTAAATGTTACTTTACAGCAGAATTACAAAATGGTGCACGTGCAGGGCTCTACACTACTATCACTATTGTCACCTTTTTATTTTATTGTAAATAAGAATAATTTAAAGTTGCATTTACATTAATAAAACCACATACAACCATTTATAATAGTCAACAACAGGGCTCGAGCTTCAGGACCTTTCAATTTTTATTTGACATTGAAAAAAAGGGTAACTTTATGATGAATGGTGATGAAATAAAAGATAAATATGACTTGATGTTTAGTGTAGAACACAAAATTCTCATTGAATGAATGAATGTAATCGTACTGCTACAGACTGAACTGAAATAACTGACAGACTTCACAGCTCCTGAGTGTATAACAGCAACACTCACTTAACCAATACCACACAGTATTCTAATCTGTCACAGTTTGATGTCAAGCTTTATAAACCAAGACAGACTGAGCCGATCCGTTTCACACACACAGCGCGACCGTCAGCTTGACAACTCACTGACTGAGCCGCTGTTTTGGGCAGTAACGTTACTGTTTTTCAAAATGTTAGCTTGTTAACATGCTAATACCTTAACCTGCGTTTACGTAGGAGGAGCGGGTCGACTTACCGAGCACGCACGTCACGTTACCGTTAACGGTAAACAGCTCAACTCAGTGGGTCAGATTGAATCCACCGCTGCAGCCGCTGTTCAAGTCCAGCTGCTTTTCCCGGATGTAACGCGGTTACTGACAGTCAGTACTGGTCGGCACAAGACCGGTGCTGCCGCTTTAGTGCACTACACAGAACATTAAGTCATACTTATTTTTATCGTCATTCATTCTAAAGTTACCAGGTTTTTATATTGTCCTGGATAAAATTACTTATCGCACTGGAGCAACGGGCAGTCCTTAAGCTCAAGCCACATATGCAGTTTTATATATCTAAAACGTAACCTTCAGCACAGGGTGACATATACATACATATTTGTAAATTCTGTGCTTGCCAGAACTTTTTAATTTAGAAATTCTGCTGCAAATTTGCATTTTCAGCTCTCCTCATGGATGTACTATAGTGAACGTGACAAACTCTCGTGAATGACAAGGCAGTTTTAGTTAGCTGCATTGGCTACTGTTAGCTAACATTAGCATTAGCCAGGAGTCTTAGTTACGTCCAGACATGTTCGTAATCACTATGTTCAGAAATTTGTTTTGCAAAATTTCAGCTATGAGTAATGAAATCCTGACAAGCTGACAAGTGGAGTTACTTAGTGAAGTTGAATAACTTACCAAGACACTCGGAACACGTTCTGCTTGGTCCAATTGTCTGGAAACGGGAAAAGTCGGTCCAGCGCCTGAAAACTTGTCGTGTACTGCTCTACTGCGCATGTGCACTGCTGAGCTCTGCGTACACTTACTCCAGGAACAGAATGGTTCAAGTTCAGTTTACTTGGATGAACTGAGTTTTATATCTCTTTAAGTCAAAATGAGTACTGTTTACTAGTACTATGAGTAATACTCACAATCCACCAGTTAAATGAACAGGATAATGAAAAATAAGTAATGTCTACTAATGTGATTTATGTATGCACAGTTATTACCTTTTAGAGTGTATGGTCAGGTGTGGCTTTAAAGGACCATAGTCAGATAGCGTGGCTGTTACACTCCTTTGACCAGTGACTATAAAAGAACACCTCAAAATTCAACTATATTCAAATGGCACAACGAGAAAGATGACAAAAAAGATGAGAATGGGCTAGTGGCATGCTGGAAGCTACCATGTCAGGTAGGACCATGCAGGCCTTTGAATGTCCACAAATCTACTAATCATCGTCTAAGAAAGCATTGTAGACAGCTCTGGGTGTGTTCATCAGTGTGATCCTGTCCCCTACAAACCAGATAGATTAAACCTTTATTGACCTGCAGTGGGTAAATTTTCAGTGCTACTAATCACCACCAGCTTCATCAAGTCCTTTAAGGAGAATGCAATATTACACAAGCAGCATCGACAGCATCATTTATTCTGTACATAAGGGTGACTTCTTACTCACTTGTGATTTCGTGTGTGTGACTCCACTCACCATCTGTCCATCATCACTTCCAGTATAGTGAGCACTTGGTTGTTTCCAATCATGTCCATTCTGTTGTAGAGGTGTGTCAAAACAACAAATATTTATCTCTCAATGTCAAAAAGAAAGAATAGAATTTATTTATACATTGCATGCTATACTTTAGTTCCAGATGACAAATAATTGCTTGCCTCTGTTGTACATGTAGAGTGAAAAAATTATATAGTTGATTAGCTTTTTGTTTAATGTCACAAGCAGACAAAAGATCAGCAATTACATTCTGATTTTAAGTCTACAGTTTAATAAAATATTGCTCATAAACTTTTAAAATGCTGACTGATATTATCAGCCAATGGCAGGCTTGAACTCGAAACCTAGAGGAAGAGAAAACTCTTAATTATAATTTTAATAAAGAAATACCTCAAAGTAATGCTCCTTATAAGCCAAAGTGATAGATAGCATTGTCTCTTACAGTCTGAGAGTTTAGCTGGAAAACAGGTGAGCATGAAATGTATATAAATCAGATACAACTGGTGCCTATTACACATTCATAAAGGAAAAAAAATGTCTTGTTACGTTGATTTTTTAAAAAGTGAAGAGTTCTATGCTTTGGTATCACTACT
Organism: Amphiprion ocellaris; assembly: GCF_022539595.1. Lineage (NCBI taxonomy): Eukaryota > Metazoa > Chordata > Actinopteri > Pomacentridae > Amphiprion > Amphiprion ocellaris. The sequence continues at coordinate 109,967 of NC_072785.1, forward strand.
CAAAGCCAGCTCACAGTTCACTGTAGCATGTGTTCACTAAGGCATAGAGAGTTTCTGCTTGGTGTGGACTATTCCAGTGTTCTAGGCTGCACAGTTGTTTATAATGAAGCCACAGTAATCCCTCAGGTCTGAAGGCAGAGTGGAGTTGTCCGTGACCACAGAACTGATGCTGTGATCATCTCTCATCACTGTGCTCTCATGAACAGACCAGGAGACATGAAATTGATGGGGGAGGTTTAATATAGTCCTGTTCTCATCAGCATGACTCCAGACAAGAGAATGAACCCCAATGAGTTGTTTATTAGATCTAAGGACTCTCTCTCAACACACTCTGAGAGTGCAGAAGGCTGCAGATCACAAACACTGGAGATGGAGTGGAATTAAATCATCATAGAAACATGTTTAATATTTACTTCATGATCAGTATAACAATCTCTTTATTTGACTACCTCTGCTCTATTCCTCTATGCTCAGACTTTATAAACATGCTCTGAATTGTATTAAATATATTAAAAGTAGTAAAACATCAACATCGCAATCTCTCTAACACCGATGATATGCTACATCACTTTCACCTATTTAAAATAATTTCAAGATACAAACACAAATAGAAATCTTATTTATTTATTCATATTTAGTATGTAGTGGCAACATTTGTGTTCAGGTCAGGCAAATTTTGTATTTACTGATAGTGGTTCAACATACCACCAGAGAATTAGGTGGATTATTTAAAGTATTTGTGGCATTATGGCTGCCTGTTGTCTGCTTGATGGTTACAACGTTGGCTCCCCTGTGACTCTGAGGTAGTTGGTGTCGTCAGGGTTATTAAAAGGTTTTTTGGCTGTTTGAAAGAGCTTATTCATTTGTATGCAAATAATGACTAGGTTGCATTTGTTTGACAGTCTCCTGTTTGCCTCATATTGGTTTCTGTTTGACTGAGGTTTGTGACACCAAGTTTGCCTGCCTTGGTGTAATGTGGATGCTGCACACACAATCAAAACACCTCTAAAGTCTGACAGCAGCTACTGTAATTACAACTCTTTAATAAAGAATTGTAACAATGTGAACCACAGCAAATCTAAGTCTTTGCTCAAAACAAGCATTAATTTTGCTTTCCAGGCAAAATGAGCATTTGGCGTGCCTGCAATGTCCACGGTCCTTGATGGTCACACATTTTGCCACCCCTCCCCTGGCCCAGTCCATCCTGCTGCAGCCACCACTGCATCTAACCCTGCACCCCCTGCTGACTGCACTGGCCACAGTTTGTGAGGGCAGGGGACTGTGTGTCCGACACTGCGGTCTGCATTACGGGTGCCCCGCAGGTAACTTTCCTTGACCCCTTTCTCTTCACCCTCTACACTGCAGACTTTTCTCATCGCACCACAAACTGCTATCTTCAGAAGTTCTCTGATGGCTCCGTCATCGTCAACCTCTTCACTGACGGAGATGAGAAGGAGTACAGAGAAGTCAGCTGGGACTTCATGGACTGGTGCTTGCTGAACTGCCTCCAGATTAACAAAAACCAAGGAACTGGTGGTGGATTTTTAGCAAGAGCAGACACATTTCTCCCTCACCAGCCAACATCCAGGGAATGGAGATTGAGACTGTGGACTCTTACAGGTACCTGGGTGTACTTGAACAATAAACTGGACTGTACTGTTAACGCCAATGCACTCTGTAAGAAAGGTCAATACAGACTCCACCTGCTCAGGAAACTGAGGTTCCTTCAGGGTGCAGGGAGCACTTATGAGGACCTTCTATGATTCTGTGGTGGCATCAGCCATCATCTATGGAGTGGTCTGCTGGAGCAGCAGCATCCCAACAGCAGACAGGAAGAGACTAAACAAACCCCTCGACCCTATGGAGGTGGTGGGAGACAACTGCGGTAACACTGAACATTTCCTCGCTGCCGGATCAATAAAGGCTCTATCTATCTATCTATCTATCTATCTATCTATCTATCTATCTATCTATCTATCTATCTATCTATCTATCTATCTATCTATCTATCTATCTATCTATCTACTTGTTAACACAGCACCATTGGCCAACAAATTGGCACCAAACGTGTTCCCCTGGTGAAGAAATAATTGCTTTATTAGCAACTCCATCTATAACCTTCCTTTCATATTAGCATGAATACTTATTCAGTCCTATTAGCTAAGCTAACCTGTGGTAGCCAGTGCTGCTGCCACTACAGATTTGAGTATGGAGAAATATCCGTTTGCCCTTTTTTACATTATCTAGGTACAAAAATGAGCGAAGACCCAATCAGAGGAATGTGATATGGTGGCACCTGGCACATAAATACACTAGTGTCTAAATGACTACAGGTAAACAGTGTTTTTCTTGGGAAGGCAATGAACCTTTTCTCATCAAGAAACCTTAATCAGAGAGGTGAAATGCCAGTGTACTGCTATTAACCTCAGACATCTGCGTTGTCAACAATATTCCCTGTCTCCCTTTGTTCTTACTTTCAGAGAATTCACACTCCTCTCTTCCTTCAGCTCTCAGCCTCATACAGTCAGGGACAAAAGTGAACATACACTTGTGAAGACCAAGTGTATCATGGCAGTCTTGAATTTCCAATGACTCCTACAACTCAGAATTTTATATGAAAGAATCAATGACACACATGCGTCTTTGCCACAAAAAAAAAATCATGAAATTATTCTTTTGACTTGTTTCAGTGAACAGTTTGTTTTGCCAGATTTTTGCTGAGCTTCTCAAACTTTGGCACTGTCGTGTTTGTTCCTAAATTTAATGACTGAATCACATGGGCCCTATTTACATGGACACCGAAGAGTCAGCAGATGTGGTCACTCATAATACCTCACCAGAAGATTAGAGGACATGCCACATGGTAAAAAAAAATAATAAAAATGACATAGCAGTTGCTGTGTGTATATTTCTGACACAGTAGATTGCATCATATCCCCAGAAGACCTGTAAAGAATCTCCAAAAGAACTAAAATGCATGTTTTCTTGTGACCAAGATACATGTGCCCAGTCATTTCATGATCCAGTTGTAGGACCCACTGGAAAGTCCTTCTATTACTGCCATTATAACACATTTTTAACAAGTCCAAGTAAACTATTCACCACTGTATTTTATTTCTCAACTTCAACCAACAACTCCCAAATGGTTAGAAATATGTGCAGACAAAACAGTATGGTTTGTTTTGCCTTAAATTCCACGAGACAGCTAGACAGCTAGCATGCTATAAGGATTGAGAGAGGTGAAGTGTCTGCACCCACCATCAGAACCATCTCCACAACTAATTCATTCCACTGAAACTAATATCTGTCCTTCTGCCCTGACTCTTCTGGGATGTAAGATAGCTCTGGCCCAATGTCTCTGTTTTAGCAGAAAATTGCATTTTTCCAAAAAGAAAGCATACTCATGAGGGTTCTCCAATCTTTGAATTCAGACAGACTCATGATTAATTAGGTTCTGGATCGGGTGATGTCCTCAGAGCTTCGGGGATGACTCACTCCTTCCACCATAACAGGCTTTTCTTCCCAAGTTGGAGACTTGAGTTGATCCCCTGACAGACTTACTGGCCTCAAGGTGCCTGTCCTACATTTCGCAATAACCCTGTTCTTTTATTCTTTGAATTGGACAAGGTGATGTGCAAATTAATATGTATGCTGTCAAGACTCAAAGCAGTCGGGAATTGTAACCCTCTGAAGCTTTATTGATGATATATCATATATGAGAAAGCAACACTGTATCATTGGAAGTAAACTTTAATTACTGAACATATCTCCACATTGCCTTGAGTGATTTCTTCTGTTGCATCTTATGTATGATAAATTTATGGACTGAGTTCCAACTCTTGTCATGTCTGTGTCAGTTCAATAGAAATGTCAAATTATTCTTGCCATAATTTGTGTGACTGGGAATTTTCTTGCTAACATCACAGAAGCAGAAGAGAACACACTCCAATGCTTGGACTTTGCACATTGATGGATATTCTGAATACTCTCCTACAATCATAAGGTTTGGAATCAGGCTGTCCCTTCCACATCAAAGTCCCCATGATCTTTAAACCTGCTGTTAAGATATAAGGCTGGTCATTGAATATAGTGATTAGCCTTCTCATGATTATGGAGACTTGGATTCTAGGTAGATCAACAGTCAACCAACACTGTTATAAACATGTTGTACACACTTTCTCAGGAAGTGTCAAAAAAGGCAACAGTCTCTATGTCTTTATCATACAGTGCTCTAAGTGAAGCAACCTCCCTATTTACCTGCTCTAGCCCAATGCAACTTTTGTTTTCCATTTACCAACAATAAAATCTGTATTGAAGCGAATTTATTATTGAGTCAGGTCCAGAAAAGCGCAAACCTGTTGAGCTGAACATTAGTAATCCCATGGAAAGAAGCTGCACAACTACAATATTACACACTTTGTGTTGCCAAACAGCTACTTACTGTAGAACTTATAACTGTATTCCACTGTAGAATCAGAAGTTTACTGTAAAATACTGGCAATTGTGGTTGTTGATGTTTTACTCTAAACTCTGGAAAATGCATTTTCTTTTTAAATATGTATAAAAACAACAATATACTATAAATGACAATGAGTCTATAATCTTTATAATCCAGAATGGACAACTAAAAAGGATCCAACTCTGCTTAAAATCCTTCATAGGGCACTGATTGAGACACTAGGAAATTTTATATTTCAACCCTGGAGTGGCATTGGTGGCTAAAAGAGAACAAGTTCTTATTTTTGGATTTTTTTCTTTTTTTAAATTCAGATTTAGGCTACAAATCGAAGTCAGAGAAGTTACCATTGTAGTGGACACAGCTTGGCTTCTTGGAATGCCAAGGCAGGAACAAATATTCTTTTTTTTTCAGTTGTGGACTTAGAACCCACATAAAGCTGCCACCTTGGATGATAGACAGAACGGGGAACCTTCTCTTTCTCAGGAAAGAGACTCCATAAGTGTTGAGGTGAATTACAGCAGGACGCTGTGATTTCCCCCACACCACTGACAGCTCTCTTGAGAAACCTGCAAATTTGTTTCTTTTGATACATATGTCTGAATCCCAGACCTCCTGTGGAGGGTGAAGTTTCACAGGACATTAATATCTTAAAGGAACACTACTTAAAAAGGACACAATGACTCTCATACAGTTGTGAATGTTTTCATCAACACCTTATTCGTGTTTAACCCCTTTTCTTAGGAATGTCAGTTCCAGTCTCCTCTGCAGGGAGGACGTCTGATAAGGAAACCCATAAACCTTGCTACATTCCTGTGTTGAGACACACATTTCTAAATTGAAACATACATGGACTCAATAACTGGCTTTCTGATATCTATTTCAGAATTTCATGCATACCAAAATCACTGTAAGGAGTTCCTTTATCACATATCCAAAATTCCCATCAGTAGGTGATATGGGGACGAAGTTAATATTTTAATGAAATGATAATATTTCTTACATAGACCCACAGTGCCACCCAGCGACGTCGGAGGACGCAACGATGTCAGGACAAATTCTGTAATAACCACTGTATTATCTTCAATTAAGAGTGTAAAATGTGAAGTTGGTATCATTCATAACCGTATACATGAAATGTAACACATATCCTCACAATGACAGATATTTTAATATCTAAAGCACATTTGATATATAGTTTAAATGTATAAGGTAACTCACGTATTTGTTAAAATGTATAACCTCGATTGTTGCTTATGTTCTATTGATGGATCATGGTGAGAGACGGACAGGTCGTGTTTGCGCGCATAATATATGTTTTAATTCGGTTTAATAAATGCCGCTTTCCCCTCTGTCTGAGAACAAAGAGAGAGTAATCAGATTACCAAAAGTCGCGGGAAGTTCCTTTCTCCGCCCCGAGGCTATCTGCCATGATAAAAGGCCGAACGCCTTTCATCGCTCTCTTACATTCTGCTTTTACTCTCTTAACTTCTTCACTGCTTACTGAATGCTTCTCCTACGCAGCCGCTCTGACGCCTTATCTCCGCTCTTTTCCTTTAAGCTTTTTTGTCCTCTGAAATTTTACTTTGCCTCAGCGTTCTTTTTGTTAGCTCATTTTTGTCACTTTGTCATTTTTGCAACATATTTTAGACACTGCTCATTTTTAATACAAGCCTGAGCTTACATGTTTTAATCTGTCTTTCTAATAAGAAATAATTGGAATTAAATTTTACCTCTGTGGAGACCTATGACTGCGCTGAAAAGCTCCGACGACAGAACTCGTTGCCTAGCAACCACACGGCGCTGGAGACGAACTCGAACTTCGTGAAGACCTCATCGGCTTTCTACTAGGTTCCGACCAAACGCAGACTTGAAACAGTGCTGTGAAATTTCTTTCTGTTCCTGATTTGGGGTTGATGTCAGTAATAACTTGATTATTTAAAACTAGTCACTCTTTAGCGTATCGATCATAGTCCAAATTACTGTTTCATTGTGTTAGATTGTCCGCTATCTGGCCTCCTTTCATCATAATTCTCTTCCTTTGATATGTTATTTTGATTCCACAGACACACACACGCACACACGCACATCAGATTTCTCACTGTACATAGCTCATCTGTATTGTTTTGGTAGAATAGTTAATAAATATTTTCATTTAGACCAATTCACGGTCTCGTGCATTTTTTTATGTGGATACTGAAGTCAATTTAATCAGAATTCTAGACTTTCAGATATCAGACTGATCAATTCATTTTAATCAGAGTCTCATTGGGATTTTGTTTAATAATTTCCTCAGACAAACTGAAGATGGTGCCCCTTTAATAATGAATTAAATGTAACTACAGTGGTTATGCTACACGATATATGATTCCTCACCAATACAGGGTAAAAAATAATATGCAGATAAATTATTGTAAAAAAAAAAAAAAAAATTTAAAAATACACATATAAAGATGAAGGAACATTTATTTCCAAATCACCAGTCAGACATATGTCTTACAGAACTTATGACACGTGTCAAAGTATCACACACTTGAAACTGTGCAAAAACAACTGCAGTAAGTCACTGCACGTAACCAAAAAATAATGACAGTAATTTCAAACTGCTTATGTAAACATTGTCAGGAAAACAAATAAGTGCACTTTCCAAAGTATCCACTTTTCTTGCAACTTGTAAACATCAACCTCAGTAACATAATGTAATCATGTTGGAAACCTGTTTTCAAACAAGATGACTCTGATCAACGATCAAAGTCAATTATAGTCCAGTCACTTAGCAAGCTGCGTCATGGTACTTTATGAAGCCATTGTGCTGAGTATTGAGGCACAGGTGGACCATACAGACTCTGTAGATTGTGTTTGACCTCAAGATGTGTCCCTTACAATTACAATTTCAATTTCATTGAGCAGAAGCTTTTATCCAAAGCGACGTACATCTGAGAGTAGACACAACACAAAGTAGGTAGGCAGGACAGCACTAAGGACCTTGCCTAGGGGCCAAAGGGTCCTTGCATGTCTGGCGGGTGGTGTACACATAGGCATGGAAAAGGAACAGGTAAAAAGTACAAAATCATCTTGGGTGTGATTATGGTGCCTCCTTACAGGCTTAGGAACATTGACAAAGGTGTTGGGGCTTACTTGAGATGCTGAGCTCCTTTGGAGGCAAGACGTGATTGACAGGATTGGGCACTGGCAGACCTGAAAACCTGGATCCTAAAGTTCTTCAGTGACATGTCATCCACACCAAGAGCCTTCCAGTCCCACTTGTAGATGACCCAGGCTTTTGTGAGATTGACATCAAATGCATATCCAAACAGGCACAAGGACTTGTCCTGGATTTCTTGGGGCTACAGTGGAAATGGACCAGCATGTCACTCCTGTCAATCCCCCCCCCCATGTTGGAATTGTAGCTTTTGATGACAGTTCAGTTCCTCCTTTTCGCAGTACCTGCAGAATGAGGATGTGGGCTCCACTCACATGTCTGTTGACAGCAAAGTGACAACCGTGTAAACCTTCAATCTGAGGGCTAGGATACCATTATCACTGATGAGGCAGCTGCAGGTACCCTGAGGAACAGCCTTCTTCTCCATATCCTTGATGGACTTGAGTGGAGGCTTCCCTGTTCTGTTAGCCCTGGCTGTACCTGTGTACCTGCAGTTCTTGTCCTTGAGGTACTTTACCAACTCCAGGCTGGTACAGAAGTTGTCTGCAAAGATGGCTGTGGTGATAGAGGGGGACATAGTACTGACCAGGATGGAGACTATCTGACTCGTGGCACCAAAGGATTTTTGACTGGACATGAGAGGAGCACCATGACTTTCCAACGTAGTCTTTCCCTGATATAGCACCTTGTCATGAACAAAGCTCAGAAGCTCTGGCAAACAGTTTGAATCTCCATTTGCATGGCTTGTTCTTGATGTGCTGCCTCAAGTTACCAGCTATCTTGGCTGCTTGACTGCTCTGGGGTTTGTGGCTCCTTCCTACAGACAGTATTCAGGAAGCTGAATAGTGACCCAATCTTGAAGAATCAGTAGACAGTGATAGTGATCTGAGTGTTGTTGTGGAAGTGGACAAGCTTAATGCAACTTGAAAGACCCTGGTGTCCATTTCCCAGTAGACAATGTCTGCAATCCCCATGTAGATCAGGATAGCGACAAAATTCAGCATTCCATCTTCAGTGGTGGTAAAAGTGATGTTGACGTCTTTCTGGGTTGCATATAAGTTGGGTCTGGTATGTTACATGTTTGATAACTTGGAGGTTGAAGTACCTGCTGAAGTGCTGAAATGGAGTCCCAACAGAGTGAGTCAGAGAGTGCTGGTATTCAGGCAGGGTTCGGTTATTCAGGTCAACCATCTTCCAGATGGTTAGTTTGGCTGTGGACTTTTTCTCCTCGCCTTTTGGGCTGTGTTGCTGGCTAGTCATTGTCTTCATACTTGTTGTTGTGGTTCATATGTCATTCCTCCTAAGAACTGGTTTGCTTTTTCATTGACAAGGAGCCATTAGAGCCACATCACTGTGTCACCGTAAAACGTCAGTACATCACTGCATGTGTAGCCATCATAGACTCTATAATAAATTCATATACAATATTTGGTAGCTGTTCAACAATGTTGGTGCATCGTAAACATGCAAGTGTCATTCCTGACTGTGCAAGCCTATATTGGGATCCAGAAACAAATAATCAAACTGTTAGTAGCTACCTGTGTTCATCTTAGTCACAGGCAATGGTGACCATGTTTAAGAAGACAGGTAATTGTCAGAGATTTTTGATTCTTAACAGTCGGGTGTTAGCGTTTGCGTAGCTACTTATCGACTACGTCCATCCATTACATAGCTGTTAAACAAACGCAGTAAATTGATGATAATATCTATACTGAAGACATCACAACTATGAAGCAAGATATATGGAATTATGTAGCAAACAATTGTGAAATAACAATGTTTTATATTTTAGATTCCCCAAAGTAGCCACCCTTTGCTTTGATTACTGCTTTGCAAACCAATACAAATTTGAGTATGGAGAAATATCCATACTCAAATCTATATCAGTATGGATTGAAGAGGATTGGAAGACAGATTGGAGAGGTAATTGAATATTTCTAGGATGCATAGTGTGGGAAAAAAATGGCAGAAAAAGTACAGCAAAGCCTGAACAATTTTGCTTGCTTTGAGAAGCTTAAGAACAAAGTACATGCTTTTTAACTTCATGTCCCGTTTCCTCCATCTTGCTGTCTACTTTTCAGTTACTGAGTGAGCACATTTTAATTACTACAAATGAATCTAAACATTATGGAACTACCTCAATGAGCTTCATGAAGTTGTCACCTGAATTGGTTTTCACTTCGCAAGTGTGCCTTGTCAGGGTTCATTTGTGGAATTTCCTGCCTTCTTAATGGATTGGGACCATGAGCTGTGTAGAAATCCGGTTGGTACACAGTTGACAGCCCTATTTGACAACTGTTTGGATCCATATTATGGTAAGAACCAATCAGCTAAGTAAAGAGAAACGACAGTCCATCATTATTTTAAGAACTGAATGTCAGTCAGTCCAGAAAATTGCAAAAGCTTTGAATGTGTCCCCAAGTGCGGTTGCAATAACCATTAACCGCTACAACGAAACTGGCTCACATGAGGACCACCCTAGGAAAGGAAGACCAAGAGTCTCCTCTGATGCTGAGGATAAGTTCATCTGAATCACCAGCCTCAGAAATGGTAAGTTAACAGCATCTCAGATTAGACCCCAAATAAGTGCCTCACAGAGTTCTAGGAGTAGACACATCTCTACATCAACTGTGCAGTGGAGACTGCGTCAATCAGGTCTTTATGGCCAAATAGCTGCTAAGTTACTAATGACCTTCTCATAACATCAGATAATGGACTGGTCTCTATACTTATTTTGTTGGACCTTAGTGCAGCATTCGATACAATCGACCACAAACTTTTATTACAGCGACTAGAACATTGTATTGGCATTAAAGGGACAGCACTGGACTGGTTTAAATCCTACTTATCAGACAGGTTCCAGTTTGTGCGCGTCAACAATGACTCTTCTGAGCATACTAGGGTTAATCATGGAGTTCCTCAGGGTTCTGTCTTAGGACCAATACTGTTCACATTATACATGCTTCCCTTAGGCAATATTATTAGGAAGCACTGTATTAATTTCCACTGTTACGCTGACGACACCCAATTGTATTTATCTATGAAGCCAGATGAAACTAATCAGCTAGCCACACTGCAAGATTGTCTTAAGGACATAAAGACCTGGATGACCTATAATTTCTTACTACTAAATTCAGACAAGACTGAAGTCACTGTATTTGGCCCCAAACATCTTAGAAAATTGCTTTCAAAGCTTATAGTTACTCTGGATGGCATTACATTGGCCTCCAGTACTACTGTGAGGAACCTCATTGTTATCTTTGACCAGGACATGTCCTTTAACTCACACATAAAACAAATCTGTAGGACTTCCTTTTTCCACCTGAGAAATATTGTGAAAATCAGGAACATCCTGTCTCAGAGTGATGCAGAAAAACTAGTCCATGCATTTGTTACTTCTAGGCTTGACTACTGTAATTCCTTATTATCAGGTTGTCCCAATAGCTCTCTGAAACATCTACAGCTGATCCAAAACGCTGCCGCCAGAGTACTGACGGGAGTTAGCAAGAGAGATCATATTTCTCCTATACTGGTTTCTCTTCACTGGCTTCCTGTTAAATCTAGAATAGAATTCAAAATCCTTCTGCTGACATATAAAGCTCTTAACAACCAATCTCCATCATATCTTAAAGACCTGATAGCACCATATTATCCTAGCAGAACTCTTCACTCTCAGACTGAAGGCTTACTTGTTGTTCCTAGAATCTCTAAAAGTAGAATGGGAGGCAGAGCCTTCAGTTATCAGCTCCTCTCCTGTGGAACCAGCTCCCAGTTTGGGTTCTGGAGGTGGACACCCTCTCTATTTTTAAGACCAGGCTTAAAACCTTCCTTTTTGACAAAGCTTATAGTTAGGGCTGGTTGGGGGACCTTGAGGGGGTGAGCTGGTGTTTTCATTTGCACAACTGACTTCCCCTCTTGACGTCCTTTAGTTTGCCCCTAGTTCTGCTGCTATAGGCCTAGACTGCTGGGAAACCTCTCTGGATGCACTGAGCCCTTCTCTAACTACCTATGTATTTACTATATATACCATTATTGCATTACATTCACTCTGTTTCTCCCTGTGTCCTTTCTCCAAGTGTCCCTGATCCCAGAGCTGGATGCTTCAGATGTGTGGTGGTTCTCCCAGCTCCAGCTGCCCATTTCCACCGATCTACTCTGCAGTGCCCTTACTGTACTTGATTTGCTCATCTACATATGTTTGAATTTACCACCAGCTATATATGTAGTATATTTAATGCCAGAGCCGTACACCATAGCAGTAAACTATAATTAGTTTCCATGTTAGTTGTACTTTGCATGTATCATCTGTCTTATCATGCATGTATTAAACTGTGTGTTTTATGGTCCTTGTGTCCCTCCTCCACCTCTACCTCTATCCCTCTACCTCTACCTCCACCTGTAACCCTCCACCTCTATCCCTCTACCCCTCTACCTCCATCCCTCTATCTCTACCTTTCTACCTCTTCTGTCCCTCTCAACCCACCCGGCCAGCAGCAGATGGGTCCCCCACATTAGAGCCGGGTTCTGCTCGAGATTTTTTTCCCTGTTAAAGGGTGTTTTCCTTGCCACTGTCGCCTTTTGGCTTGCTCTGGGTGTTCATATGGGTTCTGTAAAGCGTCTTGAGACAATTTGACTGTAATTGGCGCTATTTAAATAAAATTGAATTGAATTGAATTGAAAGCACTACTAAGGAAAACTAACAAGCAGAAGAGATTTTTTTGAGCCAAGAAACTAGTTTTTCAAACTTCGATGATGTGCAGGTGAAGATGAAAGAAGCTGATACTGGCTTGATTGCAGAACAAATAGTTTATTATTACAAAGGAAGCCAGGACCAAATACCAGCAACCATGGATTTGGTCGGGAGGACGTTCAGTCAAATGGGTCTCTCACTGAACCATAGTTCAGAACACACATTTATAGGTTCATACATAGATCACACATGACACACGACTTCCTTGTGATAAGCGACTTGTCCTACCTGACATGATCACACCAAACGTCTTTACAAAAGCTCATTCATTCATACATTCTCAAATATAAATGCTCCTTTGACATATACATACAAGACAACCTCATGTTTCCTCTCACATTTTTCCTATCAGAGATAGTATCACATGTTGATCAGACACTACAAAATGCAAGGAATGGACATCAGATCAGTGGAAATCTGTGCTTTGGTCTGATGAATCTAAATTTGACATCTTTAGCTCCACCTGCCGTGTCTTTGTGTGACACAGAAAAGGTGAATGGATGGTCTCTACATGCATGATTCCCACCATGAACCGTAGAGGAGGAGGTGTGGGTGTGCTTTGCTGGTGACACTGTCAGGGATTTTTTCAAAATTGAAGGCACACGGAACCAGAGTGGCTACCACAGCATCCTGCAGCAACATGCCATACCATCTGGTTTGCATTTAGTTGGATCATCATTTATTTTTCAACAGGACAATGACCACAAACACACCTCCAGGCTGCGTGAGGGCTACTTGACCAAGGAGAGTGATGGAGTGCTGCATCAGATGATCTGGCCTCTACAGTCACCTGACCTAAACCCAATTAAGAATATTTGGGATGAGATGAAAGCAAAAGGGCCAACAAGTGCTCAGCATCTCTGGAACTCCTTCAAGACTGTTGGAAAACCATTTCAGGTGACTGCCTCATGAAGCTCATCGACAGAATGCCAAGAGTGTGCAATGCAGTCATCAAAGCACAGGGTGGCTATTTTGAAGAATCTAAAATATAAAACATGTTTTGACTTATTTCATACTTTTTTGTTTACTATGTAATTCCATATGTGTTCATTCATAGTTTTGGTGCCTTCATTGAGAATCTACAATGTAAATAGTCATGAAAATTAAAAAAAATCATTAAATGGCAAGGTATGTCCAAACATTTGACTGGTAGTGTGTGTGTGTGTATATATATATATATATATATATATATATATATATATATATATATATATATATATATATATATATATATATATATATATATATATATATATCTGACATTGCTTTTCAACCGTGGTTCAACAGAACTATTTTAAAAAATAAACTCATCCTCATGAACAGACTGCTCCAGTTGTCTCAGGTTTGAAGGGTTCCTTCTCCACACGGCATGTTTCAGCTCCTTCCACAGATGTTCAATAGGATTTAGATCAGGGCTCCGTTTCACGAAGCAGGTTCAACAAACTCTGAGTTTAACTCTGAACTCTGAGTTGATCTACTCTGAGATACGAAACTCTGAGTTTTGGGTTTCAGAACGGCTGATTTGAGTTGGTTTATTCAACTCAGAGTAATTTCACCCGGAGTTAAGTGCGTGCAACACAATTCTGAAAAGCCAGTATCAATGGAGCGCCGATTCGACGAGTCACCATGGCAACGGGGAAGCGGAGGACTACACCGTTTGAAATGGAAATCAATAATGCGCTTATATAGCGAGTTTGAACATGTTTTTAGAAAGAAGTGCAACACCTGCAGCTGCTAAAGAGAGGGAGACGGTGTGGGAGAACATTGCTGCCTGGGTCAATACATAAGTTTAAATCACAATAATATTACAGAGGAAAAACTGTTTGAATGGTAGCCTATTAAGTTATTTCATTTAGGTGCAATCCCACGGGGGAGAAGCGCATGTGGCAGGAGCTTAAGATGAAATATAAAAACATTTTTGAAACAGGTAAGACGTTGGCATAATCTCATGGAGGTACCTCATTTTTATCATGTTTTACATCGTAAAGTAGCCTAAATATTAGGTGGCTGTTTGACTGTGCAGTGGTTTCATCCCACACACAGCCTAAATGTCTGCATCCATATCATGTTCTGTTAAATAATTATGCCTATTTAAACTAACAAAGACTATATATATATATATATATATGCATACATATATAGATATAGATATAAATATAGATAGATATATAGATTTTTTTTAAAGCATGTTCATACAAATATTTCTCTTTTGTGACTTTTTTCTTCTTATGGCCCAACAGATTCTGATGGTACTATCTGCCTGGTGGAGCCCCTTCACACCACAACAGACCTTGTAACTGTAAGTAAGCAATACTCCAGAGATTTAGCCAAATGGTAGTTTAAGTCCACTGAAACATATCACTCATCTAGGATGAAGAGGATGAAACTGTGTCTGCTGCCTTCATAGAGGGGGATCCAGAAAGGCATACAGAGGTATGTTAGTGATAGTTCTCTTCCCATTCACATTTCTGAACATTCTGGTGGAATATAGAGTGTGACATTTAGCCTACACTGAAGTATTGCACATTCTCATCCTTTTTAACAGAGCATGGCTGGACAGCAGCAGGATGCTTCCTCAACTTCCACTGCACAGATTGACACAGTGAGATGGATGTTCAGTAAACACCAGAGGTTCAGTCCATGGAATTCATGTGCAACTGTATAATTTAATGTCCTCTATGTATTCCCTGTTATCAGTAAAACAGAGTTACAAACTGCACTTGCTGAAAAAAATCCAAAAACAGATAAAGAAATGCAATACTTGGACCACCAGATTAGGAGGGCAGATCTGGAAATTGAAATACTGGAGCACAAGTTAGAGGTGGGTGCAGGTCACAGGTGAATTATGTTAACTACTGGAACATGAACTAAACTAGCTCTTTTATTTGTAGGAAATAAAGAAGACCAAATGAAATGTGTATCATGTGTTTATTTCACTGCTGTGGTGGTGATGATGGAGACTTAAACTCTGCAGTGATTATTGCATATGGTGTCTCTGACTGCTCTGCTGTCCTGGATAGCTGCAGGTGGATGAGGTCATCATCTGGGTCTTCAGTTTGTAGGGCAGAGTGTTGCTCTACTCTAATAGTGGTAATGTTATGAAGAACAACACATGCCACAATAATATCACAGGCCTCTCAGGGGTCACCCTGAGGTGATGTAGACACTGGAAACAGGCTTTCAGCAGGTCTATGGTCATCTCCACCCAGGTCTCATCCTGCAGTGAACCTGGTTGAAGTTCTGTTGGGGGCCTGGTTCAGGGTCAGGGTATGAGGTCATCAGCCTGGGTTGGCATGGTAACCCCTGTCACCCAGCAGAAGGCCATCAAACTCTCCTGTAATGTATAGTGGATACATTAGAGTATATTAAAGGAGGGAGACAAGTGAATTATATTGTTAAAATCTTTAGGCTGTTTACCACGTTGCAGTCTGTTGCTCAGGTTAGACTCATGATAAATCCTCCAGTCATGAACAGATCCAGACCACTTGGCCTCCACATTGGACATGATGTATGCAGCATCACATATGATCTTGACAGTGCAGAGAATGACTGATGTTGAATTATGATGCAGTCTTTAACATTTTGAAACCGTAGTCAATCTACCTCTAACCTACCTGCACATTTATGCTGTGAATGGACTTCCTGTTCACATAATCAGCTTCATTATATTTGGGAGCTTTAATGGGGATGTGTGTGCCATCAATGCAGCCAATCACACTGGGAAATCCTAAAAGAAATTAAATTTACTAATCACAGTCTGAGGTTGCAACACAATGTCATTAACTGGATATGATTTAAAATTAATTTAACAGATCTCTACATCATTCACCTGCAATCCTGTGGAACTCCTCCTTGATGGCTCTGACAGGTTTATGTCCAGGGAAAATCACAAAGATGGTAAAAGTTGTTTCAGGGCCAGACACACTTTTCTGACCGTCCTGCATACAGTTGTCTTACTGAGGTGCTCTGCATCTCCGACATTATATAAAAAAACTTCTATTTGCAAAGAACCGCAGCACAACACACAACATCTGCTGGGACGTTAGAGCATGACTGCGGTTGGTGATGTTGCTCAACCCACCCGGCCAGCAGCAGATGGGTCCCCCACATTAGAGCCGGGTTCTGCTCGAGATTTTTTTCCCTGTTAAAGGGTGTTTTCCTTGCCACTGTCGCCTTTTGGCTTGCTCTGGGTGTTCATATGGGTTCTGTAAAGCGTCTTGAGACAATTTGACTGTAATTGGCGCTATTTAAATAAAATTGAATTGAATTGAATTGAAAGCACTACTAAGGAAAACTAACAAGCAGAAGAGATTTTTTTGAGCCAAGAAACTAGTTTTTCAAACTTCGATGATGTGCAGGTGAAGATGAAAGAAGCTGATACTGGCTTGATTGCAGAACAAATAGTTTATTATTACAAAGGAAGCCAGGACCAAATACCAGCAACCATGGATTTGGTCGGGAGGACGTTCAGTCAAATGGGTCTCTCACTGAACCATAGTTCAGAACACACATTTATAGGTTCATACATAGATCACACATGACACACGACTTCCTTGTGATAAGCGACTTGTCCTACCTGACATGATCACACCAAACGTCTTTACAAAAGCTCATTCATTCATACATTCTCAAATATAAATGCTCCTTTGACATATACATACAAGACAACCTCATGTTTCCTCTCACATTTTTCCTATCAGAGATAGTATCACATGTTGATCAGACACTACAAAATGCAAGGAATGGACATCAGATCAGTGGAAATCTGTGCTTTGGTCTGATGAATCTAAATTTGACATCTTTAGCTCCACCTGCCGTGTCTTTGTGTGACACAGAAAAGGTGAATGGATGGTCTCTACATGCATGATTCCCACCATGAACCGTAGAGGAGGAGGTGTGGGTGTGCTTTGCTGGTGACACTGTCAGGGATTTTTTCAAAATTGAAGGCACACGGAACCAGAGTGGCTACCACAGCATCCTGCAGCAACATGCCATACCATCTGGTTTGCATTTAGTTGGATCATCATTTATTTTTCAACAGGACAATGACCACAAACACACCTCCAGGCTGCGTGAGGGCTACTTGACCAAGGAGAGTGATGGAGTGCTGCATCAGATGATCTGGCCTCTACAGTCACCTGACCTAAACCCAATTAAGAATATTTGGGATGAGATGAAAGCAAAAGGGCCAACAAGTGCTCAGCATCTCTGGAACTCCTTCAAGACTGTTGGAAAACCATTTCAGGTGACTGCCTCATGAAGCTCATCGACAGAATGCCAAGAGTTTGCAAAGCAGTCATCAAAGCACAGGGTGGCTATTTTGAAGAATCTAAAATATAAAACATGTTTTGACTTATTTCATACTTTTTTGTTTACTATGTAATTCCATATGTGTTCATTCATAGTTTTGGTGCCTTCATTGAGAATCTACAATGTAAATAGTCATGAAAATTAAAAAAAATCATTAAATGGCAAGGTATGTCCAAACATTTGACTGGTAGTGTGTGTGTGTATATATATATATATATATATATATATATATATATATATATATATATATATATATATATATATATATATATATATATATCTGACATTGCTTTTCAACCGTGGTTCAACAGAACTATTTTAAAAAATAAACTCATCCTCATGAACAGACTGCTCCAGTTGTCTCAGGTTTGAAGGGTTCCTTCTCCACACGGCATGTTTCAGCTCCTTCCACAGATGTTCAATAGGATTTAGATCAGGGCTCCGTTTCACGAAGCAGGTTCAACAAACTCTGAGTTTAACTCTGAACTCTGAGTTGATCTACTCTGAGATACGAAACTCTGAGTTTTGGGTTTCAGAACGGCTGATTTGAGTTGGTTTATTCAACTCAGAGTAATTTCACCCGGAGTTAAGTGCGTGCAACACAATTCTGAAAAGCCAGTATCAATGGAGCGCCGATTCGACGAGTCACCATGGCAACGGGGAAGCGGAGGACTACACCGTTTGAAATGGAAATCAATAATGCGCTTATATAGCGAGTTTGAACATGTTTTTAGAAAGAAGTGCAACACCTGCAGCTGCTAAAGAGAGGGAGACGGTGTGGGAGAACATTGCTGCCTGGGTCAATACATAAGTTTAAATCACAATAATATTACAGAGGAAAAACTGTTTGAATGGTAGCCTATTAAGTTATTTCATTTAGGTGCAATCCCACGGGGGAGAAGCGCATGTGGCAGGAGCTTAAGATGAAATATAAAAACATTTTTGAAACAGGTAAGACGTTGGCATAATCTCATGGAGGTACCTCATTTTTATCATGTTTTACATCGTAAAGTAGCCTAAATATTAGGTGGCTGTTTGACTGTGCAGTGGTTTCATCCCACACACAGCCGAAATGTCTGCATCCATATCATGTTCTGTTAAATAATTATGCCTATTTAAACTAACAAAGACTATATATATATATATATATATATATGCATACATATATAGATATAGATATAAATATAGATAGATATATAGATTTTTTTTAAAGCATGTTCATACAAATATTTCTCTTTTGTGACTTTTTTCTTCTTATGGCCCAACAGATTCTGATGGTACTATCTGCCTGGTGGAGCCCCTTCACACCACAACAGACCTTGTAACTGTAAGTAAGCAATACTCCAGAGATTTAGCCAAATGGTACTTTAAGTCCACTGAAACATGTCACTCATCTAGGATGAAGAGGATGAAACTGTGTCTGCTGCCTTCATAGAGGGGGATCCAGAAAGGCATACAGAGGTATGTTAGTGATAGTTCTCTTCCCATTCACATTTCTGAACATTCTGGTGGAATATAGAGTGTGACATTTAGCCTACACTGAAGTATTGCACATTCTCATCCTTTTTAACAGAGCATGGCTGGACAGCAGCAGGATGCTTCCTCAACTTCCACTGCACAGATTGACACAGTGAGATGGATGTTCAGTAAACACCAGAGGTTCAGTCCATGGAATTCATGTGCAACTGTATAATTTAATGTCCTCTATGTATTCCCTGTTATCAGTAAAACAGAGTTACAAACTGCACTTGCTGAAAAAAATCCAAAAACAGATAAAGAAATGCAATACTTGGACCACCAGATTAGGAGGGCAGATCTGGAAATTGAAATACTGGAGCACAAGTTAGAGGTGGGTGCAGGTCACAGGTGAATTATGTTAACTACTGGAACATGAACTAAACTAGCTCTTTTATTTGTAGGAAATAAAGAAGACCAAATGAAATGTGTATCATGTGTTTATTTCACTGCTGTGGTGGTGATGATGGAGACTTAAACTCTGCAGTGATTATTGCATATGGTGTCTCTGACTGCTCTGCTGTCCTGGATAGCTGCAGGTGGATGAGGTCATCATCTGGGTCTTCAGTTTGTAGGGCAGAGTGTTGCTCTACTCTAATAGTGGTAATGTTATGAAGAACAACACATGCCACAATAATATCACAGGCCTCTCAGGGGTCACCCTGAGGTGATGTAGACACTGGAAACAGGCTTTCAGCAGGTCTATGGTCATCTCCACCCAGGTCTCATCCTGCAGTGAACCTGGTTGAAGTTCTGTTGGGGGCCTGGTTCAGGGTCAGGGTATGAGGTCATCAGCCTGGGTTGGCATGGTAACCCCTGTCACCCAGCAGAAGGCCATCAAACTCTCCTGTAATGTATAGTGGATACATTAGAGTATATTAAAGGAGGGAGACAAGTGAATTATATTGTTAAAATCTTTAGGCTGTTTACCACGTTGCAGTCTGTTGCTCAGGTTAGACTCATGATAAAACCTCCAGTCATGAGATAAATGTAAGGACGGATGAGGTTGTATGTAGATTATGGACTGTGATGTGAAACGGTACCGCTCTAAAAGATAATTGACCAGAAATGCGAGAACATCTATGCGCAGTCTGATAACAATCTCCCGATGAATATTTAATTCTCTGCACAGTAATGCTGCTCCTTCATCCACTGGATCGTTAATAAAAGGACATGACATTTTGACACACGGCAGAACTAGACTTCACCAAAACTCACCTGCTGACTGAATGAATAAGGAAATCAAATCGCGTGTGTCTGAAAGAGGGCGGAGACAGAGAGAAACTCGAGGTTTACTGAGAAAAACCTGGTCCCGACCAGGTTAGAGTCATAGAGTCTGTTACTATGGTAACTGACCGAGAGCTTAAGTTACCTCTCTTTGTGAAACGGAAAACTCTGAGTTTCCCTCATTTCAGGGTTAACAGACTCAGAGTTTTCACTAAACCTGCTTCGTGAAATGGACCCCAGGGCTCATAGAGGCCACTTCAGAATAGTCCAATGTTTTCCTCTTAGCCATTCTTGGCTGTTTCTAGCTGTGTGTTTTGGCTCATTATCCTGTTACAAGACCCATGACCTGCAACTGGGACCAAGCTTTCTGACACTGGGCAGCACATTTCTCTCTAGAATACCTTGATAGCCATGAGATTTCATTGTACCTGCACAGATTCCAGACACCCTGTACCAGATGCAGCAAAGCAGCCCCAGAACATAACAGAACCTCCTCCATGTTCCACAGTAGGGACAGTGTTCTTTTCTTCATATGCTTCATTTCTGAGTCTGTGAACACAGAGCTGATGTACCAAAAAGTTCCAGTTTTGTCTCATCTGTCCATAGGACATTCTCCCAGAAGCTTTGTGGCTTGTCAACATGCAGTTTGGTAAATTCCTGTCTGGCTTTTTTATGATTTGTTTTCAACAATGGTGTCCTCCTTGGTCGTCTCCCATGAAGTCCACTTTGGATCAAACAGTGATGGATGGTGTGATCTGACACTGATGTAGCTTGACCTTGGAGTTCACCTTTAATGTCTTTACAGGTTGTTCTGGGATCTTTTCTTACCATTCGTATTATCCGTCTCTTCCATTTGTCATCAATTTTCCTCCTGCAGCCACATCCAGGGAGGTTGGCTACAGTCCCATGGATCTTACATTTCTGAATAATATGTGCAACTGTAGTCACAGGAACATCAAGCTGCTTGGAGATGGTCTTCTAGCCTTTACCTTTAACATGCTGGTCTATAATTTTCTTTCTAATCTCCTGAGACAACTCTCTCCTTGGCTTCCTCTGGTCCATGTTTAGTGTGGTACACACCATGTCACCAAACAGCACAGTGACTACTGTAACCATATAAATAGGCCGACTGACTGATTACAAGTTTGTAGACACCTGTGATGCTAATTAGAGGACACACTTTGATTGAACATGTCTCTATGGTCACATTATTTTCAGTCTTTTCTAGGGGTACCATCATTTTTGTCCAGGCCTGTTTCATGAGTCTATTTTTTAAAATAATTCTGTTGAAACACGGTTCAAAAGCAATGTCTGATTTTCATTGGTTAATTTTCATAGAATTTTTTATTTATTATTAGAATAAAATTTTTGCTTTCATTAGCCGAGGGGTACCAACAATTTTGTCCATGTGTGTGTATTTATATATGTATATATATATATATATATATATATATATATATGTGTGTGTGTGTGTGTATGTGTGTGTGTATATCAGGACCGACACAACCTAACCATAACTGAACAGTTGTAATGTTCCATGACTAGATCTTGACATCTTTATCCACTTGTCCACCTGAGTCAGGTCATCTTTCCTTCACCTCATCAAATGCCATGTCAGCTCCTGTAGCTAATCTATTCCGAGAAAGGAAGAGGTTGGAGCCAAACATAATGTTGGAGACAAAAGTTGACCTTCACTTCTGCTGCATGTGTGGTAACCTCTGGCTGATGATGGATGGAGAACGATTTCCAAGGTTTATTGACATGGGATGTGTCTCATTATGAGACCAAAGGGCAGCATTTTGGCAACCATCCATCCTGCGGAAGATGAAGTCTTTGATAATCACCTTTTTAAAATGCCTTTCTGTGCCACAGCTACAGGGCCTGACAGTCTGCCAAGCTCCTCCTGCATTTGTCAGATCTGCATCAGTGTTCATTTGAAAGACTGTATTGCAATATACAATGCAAGGAACATGTGATACTACAATATTTATATACAAACCCCAATTCCATTGAAGTTGGGATGTTGTGTAAAACAAATAAAAACAGAATATAATGATTTGCAAATGTTTTTTATCCTATATGCAATTAAATACATAACAAAGTCAGGATATTTTATGCTCCAACTGATAAACTGTCTTGTTTTTTTGATGCCTGCAACACATTCCAAACAAGCTGGAACAGGGGCATGTTTACTGCTGTGTGACATCACTTTTCCTTTCAACAGTACTCAACAAGCATTTGGGAACTGAGGAATTGGAATTTTTTTCCCATTCTTGCTTGATGTACAACTTCAGTTGCTCAGTAGTCCGGGTTCTCCATTATCATATTTTATGCTTCATAATGCACCACATTTTTTAATGGGAGACAAGTCTGGACTGCAGGCAGGCCAGTCTAGTACCTGCACTCTTTTACTACAAAGCCACACACATGAAGAATGTGGCTTGGCATTGTCTTTCTGAAATAAGGAGAGACGTCCCTAAAAAGACATTCACAGATGTGCAAGTTCCCTATACCGTGGGCACTGGCACACTCCCATACATCACAGATGCTGGCTTTTGAACTTTGCGCTGATAACAATCTGGATGGTGCTTTTCCTCAGGTCTAGGGGTCAATTGGCCGTTTTTGATTACTTTTGATTTTATCTTATATATTCACCTTTATATTTAACCATAAAAATGGTTTATCTTTTCTTGGTTGGTGTCTTTCTTTCAGCACAACCTCACCTGTGTGGTTCTACAATTATATATTCATTTTAAAAAAATGTATGAACGCAGTGGACCTAAAATTACTCAAGAAATCCCAAATCCGAGTAGGAAAAAGATTTTTTACTATAGAAACCACAAACATGTGGAACAAATCATTTTTATAACTTATAATGCAAATATAAATAGTAAACTTCAAAAACTAATGTACAAATGTAGCAAACAACAGTTATATACAGCTGTTTACATTAAAAATACAGGAAATTCTCAGGCATTTTTGTACAACTAATAATATAACCAAAGTTCACTGTTTAGTTGTGCACAAAAGATGCACTCGCGTAAAGTTCGGTAAAAAGTATGGCATTTATTATTTATCACAACTCTGCTTTCACTTGGCCTATCAACACAATTCAAAAACTGGTAGAAAGTTCCAGGTCTGCACTTTTGACACAAGTTGAAAAGGAAATTCAGCAATGCTGCGTCTTTTTTTTCCGTTTGTAGCGACAAACTGTTAATGAACAATGATTTCTCAAAGTGTTCCTGAGCCCATCTGGTAATATGCCTGACAGAATGATGTTGGTTTTTATTGCAGTGCCACCTGAAGGATCGAAGGTCACAGGCATTTAATGTTGGTTTTCAGCCTTGCCACTTATGTGCAGAAACTTCTCCAGATTCTTTGAGTCTTTAGATAACATTATGGGCTGTAGATGACAAAATCCCTAAATTCCTTGCAATTGTACATAGAGAAATGTTGTTCTTAAACTCTTGGACTATTTGCTCACGCAGCTGTTCAAAATTGTGAATGTCACCCCATTTTTGCTTGTGAACAACTGACCCTTTCTGGGATGCTCCTTTCATAATCAATCATGACACTCACCTGTTTCCAATTAACCCGTTCACCTGTGGAATGTTCCAAACAGGCGTTTTTCAGCATTCCTCAACTTACCCAGTCTTTTGTTGCCCCGTCCCAGCTTTTTTGAAATATGTTGCAGGCACCAATTTCAAAATGAGTGAATATTTGTAGAAGAACAATGTTTATCAATTTGAACATTAAATATATTGTCTTTTTAATGTATTCCATTGAATATAGGTTACCAAATCATTGTATTCTGTTTTTATTTACATTTTACACAACGTCTGAACTTCATTAGAATTGGAGTTAGTACAATACAATCACATTTAGAAACAGTTAACAATATACAATAATTGTCTTGTATGTAGATAGAAAAAATATACATTTTTTTTTCTTTTTCTGGATGGTACTGTATAAGATTCAAAAGTGGACGGAAAGGGGTAGGACAGATTTATGTGTATTCATGTGCAATTTAATGCATTAAATTGCAAATGAACTAATTTGTCATATTAAATCAACAGAGACCATCTTCAAGAATGTGCTTGGTGATATCATTGCTTACTGACGTCCATCCCCAAAATAAATATATTGATATTTCACATGTGTATCCATACAACGTTTTTTTTTTGTGTGTGTCCTAAAAATGGGGTTGTGAGCCCATGGTGTTACGAGGAGAGCTGGAGAACCCAGGCACAGACACAGAGAAACTGCAGACAAGAGAATAAAGAAAAGGGTTTTATTTAACAAGACAAGAGCTACAAAAACACAAAAAGGGAAACTGAATTGTGGGGGAAACCAAGACCAAACTCTCTGCAAAATTAACAACTAACAAAAGGTGGGAACTAAGTCATCAAAACCGACAGTTAAACCCAAAAGTGAACACTACAACAAACTAAGGCATAACAAACAACTGGGCTGTCTAAAATGGGGGGGATGTTGGGAGGTAATCAGGGCTCGGTGTGAAGACCAGAATCCAGGAGGGGAATGAGAGAAAGAACAGAGCTTAGATACCTGGAGGTGAGGAAGAAAACAGGTGAGTGGAGTGACCTAATTACTGCAGCTGATGTACATTACTGCAATCAGCAAAGTGCAGGCAGGTGAGTGAGACAAGAGAGGCTACAGACAGACGCAGAGACCAACAGACACAAACTGAGGGAGCCAGAGAGACAAGACAAGGAGAGAGAGACAAGAGGGAGAGAGATGACAGGTTGAGTGAGAGAGATGCAAGAGAGACAGATAACAAAGACAGGAAGAAGAGACAAGGAGAAAGGAGAAGAATAGGGGCTGGAGCAGGGATCATAACACATGGGCCACAATTAAGTTATGATAGATTGAAGTGTTGCTAAGTTGTTTAGAAAATCAAAACTCAATTTGGTAACTATTGGTGAGGCTTGGTCTGAAGATCACCTGTGCCAATTTTGGTGAAGATTTGAAAACATGTGTAACCTGACTTTTCCATAAAATCTGATATGGTTGAACACCTATTGTGGGTGTGTGGAAACAGACATCAGTTCTTTGAGCTAAACAGTTAAGTGCCTTCAACTTTGTCCCACTGGTAGTACTATAGTGTTCCAACTGCAGAGTCAATTTGATGTGTAAGTCAACATTAGCTAACTTTTCCAACACCTCTACCAAAGGTTAGCTCACTGGTCGAATGTGATTCAACTGTGAAGAGGGAATGTTTGGGAAAAAACCAAACCAAGGTCGGCTCATAATCCGTGTATGGTTCGCTCAATCGTTTTTCTGTTTCAAAATAAAATGCTAGAAACAACTAATCGCTCTGTTTTTTTGTTTTTTCGTTTAAAAATTGAATTCAAAAAACAAAAAGTAGAGAAAGAAAAAAACGCTGCGTTTTTACAAATTTTAAGATTTAAACAAAAGCAAAAGCCTTTTTCCCATTTGGAAGCTGCAGGTAGAACCAGAAGTCAAAGTCAAAACTCGTGGCAACTTGACTTTACTTCTCTGTCCCAAACTCCGCACCACGTACTTTGAAAACAGCGAAGATGTGTTTGTCTTATTAAGAGGGAGAAGACGCATCACACTGAGAGCTCATGATCTCAGTGTGAACAAAACTGCTTTAATATTCCAAGTAGGTATTTTTAAGTATTAAAATGTGAAAAACTCTGGCGATTCCAGTTTAATCAGGTGAACTGTTGATAGTTTCCATCTCCAGATGTTTCGTCGCAGATTCGTCCTGACCACACCTGACTGTGTGTGAAATAAAGATACTAGATAAAGAAGACCTGCCGGAAAACGTCGGCATCACTACTTAATAAAGTCTATAACCATGTAAATAACATCTGCAGACAGTAAAAAGAAATATGCTGGCGAAATAAAAAAACACGTATTTTTATGAACGGTGAGAGGAAACGATGGAATCCAGAAATAAAATTAGAGACCACAGTCTGACTCATCAATGCCACCGATCAGTCTGATAAACATCCCGCTTCATCCACATAGATCTTTGTCATCCTGCCAGGTGTTTAACACCTGGTGATCGTTCGGGAAACACAGGTTAAGTGGGGATAATCACAACTTAACACAGGCTGCCTGGTTAATAACGAGCCACAAAACTAATGTCTCACCAAGAAAACCCACAACATAGAAGCTCATCCACTGCTGTGTGTTAGTCTGAGTTCAGTGGAACAGATCCAGAGCAGAACTTCAGGTTTAACTCGGGTTTGTTCTCAGAAACACACTCAGACCCTCAGCAGCCTCCCATCAGAACAACACACAGCAGAACATCAGCTGGATCTGATAAAATACATCAGAACAACACGCAGCAGAACATCAGCTGGATCTGATAAAATACATCAGAACAACACACAGCAGAACATCAGCTGGATCTGATAAAATACATCAGAACAACACGCAGCAGAACATCAGCTGGATCTGATAAAATACATCAGAACAACACGCAGCAGAACATCAGCTGGATCTGATAAAATACATCAGAACACGCAGCAGAACATCAGCTGGATCTGATAAAATACATCAGAACAACACACAGCAGAACAAAGCTGGATCTGATAAAATACATCAGAACAACACGCAGCAGAACATCAGCTGGATCTGATAAAATACATCAGAACAACACGCAGCAGAACATCAGCTGGATCTGATAAAATACTTTTTTTTTCATTCAACCTTTATTTAACCAGGAGAGATCCCGTTGAGATTAAAAACCTCTTTTTCAAGGGAGTCCTGGCCAAGATAGGCAGCAGCAAACACAAAACACACTTATGAATTTACACAGTTAAGACATGATTAAAATATGAAAAAGAAATTTTAAAAAATGTACAAGTTATAAAAAACACGTGCAAGCTATGGAAATGGCCTCAAGAACTTGCAGTTTTGATTTAAAGGCACTCAATGAGATTAACTCAGTTAATTTGAAGTCTTTCTGCAACATATTCCAGGCAGAAGGTGCAGAATAAACAAAAGCCTTTTTACCCAGCTCAGTACGAACATATGGAACTGAAAGCAACAGATGATCTTGTGAGCGGAGCGAGTGAAGATCACAACTTTTCTGTGCAGTTAAGGAGCAAATGTAGGTAGGCAGAAGTCCAAGTATTGCCTTGTATATGAAAATATACCAATGATGGGTCCTTCTGATGGCTAGCGCTGGCCATCCCACCCGAGAGTATAACTCGCAGTGATGTGTTGACATTTTACAGTTCATAATAAACCTCAACGAGGCGTGGTAAACAGTGTCAACCATTCGAAGACTTTGAACAGAAGCATTCATATACAAAAGATCTCCATAATCCAACACAGACAAAAACGTTGCAGCGACAAGCCGCTTTTTTACACTAAAAGAAAAACACAACTTGTTTCGAAAATAAAAACCAAGTTTTAACTTCAGCTTCTTTACAAGATTTTCCACGTGGCTTAAAAGTGAGGGAGTCATCAATCCAGACACCTAAGTATTTATACACCTGAACCACCTCTATTTCATTTCCCTCTAGCGTGGACACTGAAGGAATCATTCGTGGACACCTCCTAGAGTTCGAGAACAACATTAGCTTAGTCTTGTCTGCATTGAGAACAAGTTTCAGGTTGAGTAATGAGTGCTGGACAGCAACAAAAGCTTTCTGCAGGGATTCAACAGCCTGAACAAGAGTTGATCCACAGCAGTAAATAACTGTGTCATCAGCATAAAAGTGCAAATTAGCATCTGACCCATTTATACCCAGATCATTTATATAAATAATGAATAAAAGGGGACCTAATACAGAGCCCTGTGGCACCCCCTTGTGGACATTAACATATTTAGAGCACAGACCGTCATATTTAATGCACTGAGTCCTATTACTGAGGTAGTTTGAAAACCAAGCAACTGCGTGCTCCGAAAGTCCCGAATGAAGAAGTCTAAGTTTTAAAATATCATGATCAACAGTGTCAAACGCTTTCGACAGATCAATAAAAAGTGATGCACAGTGCTGTTTCTTGTCAAGAGCAACAATAATGTCATTTATCACTTTCATTGCAGCTGTGATGGTGCTGTGTTTTTTTCTGAAGCCTGATTGATATTTTGATAAAACAGCATTGGAATATAAGAATATCTTCACTTGCTCACTCACAAGAGCCTCGAGAATTTTGACCAGCACTGATAGATTAGATATTGGTCTATAATTAGTTAAAACAGCTGGGTCACCTCCTTTTAATAAAGGAAGAACAAAAGCTGATTTCCAAACCGAGGGAATTTCATTTTTTTTCACTATGAGGTTAAAAAGAACTGTAATCAGCACTGCTACAAAATCAGCTGCCAGTTTTAAAAAGTAAGGATCAATTAAATCAGGTCCAGAAGATTTTCTGTGGTCTAAGGCTTTAAGGGCTTTATGGACTTCCTGAATGGAAAAAGGTACAAAATTAAAAGGCTTACCAGTGTACAGTGGGAGGTCTGTGCAGGGTTTCACAGAGACAGCTCCCATTGACTCAATCAAAGACCCAGAAGATACAAAATGTTCATTAAAACAATTTAGTACCTCCATTCTGTCATAGACAGGAACCGAATCCTTTAAGACATAAGTAGGTAGAGCCTGAGTGCTCTTGCTCACAGAAAGAGATTTAATAACCTTCCAGAATTTCTGGGGATTATTTAGGTTCTCGGTGGCGACTGATAAGTAGTATTCTGACTTCGCTTTCTTAATTAAAGAAGAGCATTTATTTCTTAGTTGTCTGAAAGCAGACCAGTCAGTGGTAGAGCCTGTTTTCCTTGCCTTGGCCCAAGTCAGGTTACGCTCATGAATAAGATCTGCCAGCTCTGGGGAGAACCAGAGGTTTTCTTGCCCTTTCACCCTGTACCTCTTTAATGGAGCATGTTTATTTACAATTTGCATGAAACTGTTCCTAAAGAATGTCCAAGCCAACTCTACATCAGGGATAAGTCCTATTTTCATCCAATCAATATTGGACAAATCGTGATGAAAGGCTTGTTCATTAAAGTATTTAAGATTCCTCTTATAAATAATACAAGGTTTAGATTTAGGCACTTTCGTGTTTCTAATAGCAGCTACAACACAATGGTCACTTAAGTCATTGCAGAAGACACCCAGAGATGAAAATTTATGAGGAACATTTGTCAAAATTAAATCAATCAAGGTGGCCTTCTCAGGGCTTTTATGGTTTGGCCGGGTGGGTAAATTGACCAACTGGGTAAGATTAATAGAATCACAAAAAGATTTTAAATCATCAGAAACTGATTTAAGCCAGTCCCAGTTCAGATCACCAGCTAGAACAAGTTCACGATAATTAAGTCTGGATAAAAGATGCTTTAAAGATAGTAATGCGTCCTTGGAGGCAGATGGAGGCCTGTAGCATCCAACAACAGTTATGCAAAGGCCTTTAAAAATTTCCACATTCAATGCCAAAAATTCCAGTTGTTTGCAAATGGACTCAGACAGAACTATTGAGGCTTCAAATCTTGATTTAACATAAATAGCAACACCTCCACCTTTCTTAGGCCTGTCAGACCGATAAACATTGTATCCATTTATGTTAATATCTTTATCGGTAATAGATTTGGTAAGCC
The DNA here is from genome assembly GCF_022539595.1 of Amphiprion ocellaris. Classification (NCBI taxonomy): domain Eukaryota; kingdom Metazoa; phylum Chordata; class Actinopteri; family Pomacentridae; genus Amphiprion; species Amphiprion ocellaris. The sequence goes on from NC_072785.1 coordinate 139,977, forward strand.
AAGTTTCAGAAATTACAACAATATCTGCATCTGTTGATTTAACCCAAATCTTATCCATGTCCATTTTGGATAACAAGCTATGCACATTAAGATGAACTATTTTAAGACCAGACAAGGATTTAAAATCAGATGGTGTCTGGATACCCTGCAACTCCGGACCAGGGTTAGGCTGCACATTACCAGATAACAGTAATAATAAGACAATCAACAATCTCTGCCTTGTAACATTACAAAATGATTCAGACATTGGATATGTTGAAACCATGCAAGATCTATCACGGGATGTGATGTAATTATACAAAGCTAGAAGGCTTTGAAGTTGAGGTAAGACTCTGGGTAGGTCAGATGATAAGTTTATGTCCTGCGCCAAATGGATTGGTGGTTGCATAGGTTGTAAGGCAGCGATGGCACAGGTGCATCCATGAGCAACGTCCCACAGGTTGAACACATTATTAGATGTACTCACCCAGGAGCAGCCATTGCCCCCCAAGTCCCAAACAATTAATAAACTGAATAAAGTCACAAGAAATGCCATTTTCCAAAACTCTTAGCACTTATCAGTGTAGAATGAAAAGATATCAGCAAGCTGCTCAAGCTCAAGCTCCAGAGTAGTGGAAAAGGCTTCAGCAGACAGCACAGGCCCCAGAACACTGAAGAAGGCTTCAGCAACCAGTGCAGGCCTCAGTGTAGCATGGAAGATGTCAGCAAACTGCAGGTGTCAGAAGGGTGAAGAAATCCTCAGTATGATACCATAGGCTTCAGCATAGAGTGGATGGTTTCAGTACACAACACAGCCAAAATAGCCTGTATAGCTGAATAGGTGCTGAGGTTCCAAGCTAGAAGCAAACCATACTGCAGTTGGAGATGGGTCTCTGTGTTGCTGACTTTCTGTATATCCTGTTCCGGTGATGTTGTCACAGTTCTAGGCTGAGGATGAGCCACTCTGCAGCTGAATCCCTGGGTCTCCAGTTAGCTCCAACAAGAGGACAGGCTTCAGAGCACATGGAGCAGTTCAGAATCCTCAGTGCAGCTCACAAAATGAGCAGGTTAAAAAGGCCAAAGCCCCCAAAAATTGTGAATTACTTAAAATATGTTAATAAAACAGGAACATAAAAACCTTTTTTCAAAAATAAGAAGGGCACTAAAAGCCATAAAATACCTAAAACAGACAAACACTGAGCAGACAAAAGGGACATGCTGCCATCTTGGATCCTGACTCCTCCCAATTGTGTGGGACATCAGAACAACACGCAGCAGAACATCAGCTGGATCTGATAAAATACATCAGAACAACACGCAGCAGAATATCAGCTGGATCTGATAAAATACATCAGAACAACACGCAGCAGAACATCAGCTGGATCTGATAAAATACATCAGAACATCACGCAGCAGAACATCAGCTGGATCTGATAAAATACATCAGAACAACACGCAGCAGAACATCAGCTGGATCTGATAAAATACATCAGAACATCACGCAGCAGAACATCAGCTGGATCTGATAAAATACATCAGAACATCACGCAGCAGAACATCAGCTGGATCTGATAAAATACATCAGAACAACACGCAGCAGAATATTAGCTGGATCTGATAAAATACATCAGAACAACACGCAGCAGAACATCAGCTGGATCTGATAAAATACATCAGAACAACACGCAGCAGAACATCAGCTGGATCTGATAAAATACATCAGAACACGCAGCAGAACATCAGCTGGATCTGATAAAATACATCAGAACAAACTGAGATCATGTTGTCAAAACTAGTCACTCAGAAAACAATAAAACACGTTCAGTCCACCGTTCTAACCGTCATTTCTGAGCGTTAACTGCTGACAATATTAAATAAAAATGGAAGGGATCCGATCTGGTCAAAACAAACAATATGTGTGTGAGCTGTGTCTTCCCAAAAACTCTGGCTGGTTTACAAATGGCAAAAAGATACTTTTAGAGACGTGGCAGAGGAAGACTAGAATACTTCCAGTACTGTACAGTCTGAGTGATTAAACTATGCAGGTAGTTTGTGTTATATTTTTGTATTCCTTTTTACATCCTTGTGAAGATGTTTAATCAGACTGATTGGTGACATGATGAGTCAGACTGTGGTCTCTAATTTTATTTCTGGATTCCATCGTTTCCTCTCACCGTTCATAAAAAAAACGTGTTTTTTATTGCAACCAGCACATTTCTTTTTACTGTCTGTAGGTGATATTTACATGGATACAGATTTTATTAAGTAGTGATGCTGACGTTTTTCAGCAGGTCTTCTTTATCTAGTGTCTTTATTTCACACACAGCCAGGTCTGGTCGGGACGAATCTGAGGACGAAACATCTGAAAATACACTGAAAATAACATCTGTGGTTAACAGAACAAATTCCAGCTCTCTCCAAATCAGCATTGGACACATGATTGATCTTCTTAAACTGTTCTCCAGCAGAACCTCCTAATACTCATTATAGAGCAACGTGGAGCTCCATGATTTCTGCATTGGTTTTCCACTCTTCAAGAGAATGAAATAGGAAAAGGGTTCGAGGACAGCCATTCTAGATGTGTTCACGGTCCAGACCAGCTCTAAACTGTTCTTCCTTGGCAACTTCCGGTGTTGCTACAAAATAAAACAACAGGCATATTTTGTATTTCGGGTTTAAAAAGCTAGAGCAAAAAACCAACGCTGTGGTTTTTTCATTAGTTAAATAATACATTTCTACATTTAGGTTTTAAAAATGGAAAAACAAAAAAACATTGTGGTTTATTGGTTTTTTAGATTTTATTTTGAAACGAAAAAACAAATGAGCGAACCATACACGGATTGCTCATTATTCTGTAATGTGCTTATTATCAGCACTGCCAACTTTCATACACTGACTTACGCAATTGGCACTTTTTAAGCAAGGCCATGACACACATCCATGCAGTGAAAACCCTTTGACAATGAGTTACTATGGAAATGGAAACATTGCTCATGACACTGAAACTTTCTGATCAACCTAGGTGATGCATTCTTGGTTCTTAGTCCCCTGCACATGTGTAGGGTGGTTGAGGTGATATGTTTGTCTTAATGTAAGAGATGAGGTAGTGGGAAGAAGCAACCAATGTGTGCTAATTCACCTTTTTAAGTAGTTAAAGTTGGAAAGATATATCGTCCCAAGTTTGCTGAACCATTTCAAAATGCAGTCAGGGGCTCATTCTGGCAAACCCCGCAGGAAATTTATGAACAGTACTGTAGGATCTACTGTATGTCAAGCAAGGAAGTTTTTTGTCCTCCGAAGGGAGGCCAGACAGAAAAAGTCTGAGAACCACTGCTCTACAGGATAAAGTTTAGAAAATGGATGCATGGCTGGATGAATCCCTGAGTCCATACTGCACAGTCAGAGGTTAAACCTTACCATATTGAGTGATGTATTAGGTTATTCTTTGCTTCTTGTCTTTTGGAGAGGAAAATATTTGACTTCCATACTTTTTGTAACAAAACAGTCTCCAGTATCTGCCAAGAAATGTGACCCTGTTAACCTTTAACTTGGTAACATGATTTCTTTTGTGCTTCAGCGCATCAGTGTAGTGTTTCTTCCTGTGGAGCTACTTGTAACTGCGCTAACCTTGAACTGCGTCCAACTACAATATTCTCTCAAACATCCTTGTATTCTGAATACAGTCAAAAAACCAGACACTTTGGTTCACTTAGAATTCTTAAAAATACCTTTTAGCAATGTGGCTCAGACTCCACCCAAGAAATTTAAAACTCATCAGCCTCAAGATTTAGTTCCAGGAACACTGCACAATAAGTTTCTCATTTTAATACAGTTCTCAATATGTGTTCCAGTAAGAAGTTGCACCGAGGGGTGCTGCCCAGAAACAAATGGGTTGCTATAGGCAGGTCATTCTACTGTGAAATTAGTAAAACGCTGGAGGTGCCTCTAATACAAAGTGTGAATAAAATTACCCTGAGGCTCACTTGACTCGCGCAATTCCCCAGCCTTCCACACTGTGTCTTTCGTTCTGTCTTTGAGGAAAATGAACATAAATATGCTCTGCAAGGAGCTTTGGTAAATGCTTAATAATAACATGACACACAGACTCACAGTTGAGAAATGGGCACAAAGAATGAAGTTGCAAATGAGTCTGTAACTTTCTAACTCCTATTTTACAGGAAGAAGTTTATGTTTCAACCATTGTACAAAACAGTACAGAGTATGTTTTTTTTCAAACTTCAAACTAAAATAAGACCAGCCCTTAAGACTAATATATAGAAATGCAAACATTTGTTTATCAGCATGGACAGATAAAGCCATGTTATATAAACCATCCATGCAAAAACAGTAATGTCAGTCATGTCATGTCTCTGATCTGATGTTATTTAATATATATGTCCGTGTAAAGGTTACATCTTTTGGGTTGCTGGAAGATTTTCAGTGTGAACTTTTATTACTGCATCAGAGCCAAAGACATTTCATTTTTATTAGGAATCATGAAAAAGAGTAAAAAATAAATAAATAATGGCCAAAAAAATAATACCAATAGTCGGAGAACAAATGTAAATAATCAGAGGACAAATAAATTCAGCAAAGTAATTGTAGTTAAATGAAATTAACACATTATTGTATTGTTTGTTAAAAAAACAAACTGAGCAGCAGTAAAGTATGCTGCACCTCTCTACCTCTACCCCTCTACCTCGATCCCTCTACCTGTAACCCTCTACCTCTCCCCCTCTATCTCTATCCCTCTATCTCTACCTCTCTACCTCTTCTGTCCCTCTCAACCCACCCGGCCAGCAACCAGATGGGTCCCCCCACATTAGAGCCGGGTTCTGCTCAAGGTTTTTTTCCATGTTAAAAGGGTGTTTTCCTTGCCACTGTCATCTTTTGGCTTGCTCTGGGGTTCAGGCATATGGGTTCTGCAAAGCATCTTGAAACAATTTGACTGTAATTGGCGCTACATAAATAAAATTGAATTGAAATGAATAGTGACTGTTGGAATTAGTGCTTTGAAAATACACATTACACAAAATGTATCAAAATAGCAGGCAAAATGGAGGAACTGTTGAGGCTGATAACATAAGCTCAAACTGTACTCCTCACAAAGCCTTTTCGCATTCACAAAAAACAGTATCAGCAACTCTATTCAATTCAATTTCAATTCACTTTTATTTATATAGCGCCAATTACAGTCAAATTGTCTCAAGACGCTTTACAGAACCCAGGGACAATCGGAAAAAGGACACATGGAGAAACAGAGTGAGTGTAATGCAATAACGGTATATATATTAAATATAATGGTAGACAGAGAAAGGCTCAGTGCATCCAGAGAGGTTCCCCAGCAGTCTAGGCCTATAGCAGCAGAACTAGGGGCAGAACTAAGGGACATCGAAAAGGGAAGTCAGTTGTACATATGAAGACACCAGCTGACCCCGTCAGGGTCCCCCAGTCAGCCCTAACTATAAGCTTTGTCAAAAAGGAAGGTTTTAAGCCTGGTCTTAAAAATAGAGAGGGTGTCCACCTCCAGAACCCAAACTGGGAGCTGGTTCCACAGGAGAGGAGCTGATAACTGAAGGCTCTGCCTCACATTCTACTTTTAGAGATTCTAGGAACAACAAGTAAGCCTGCAGTCTGAGAGCGAAGAGTTCTGCTAGGATAATATGGTACTATCAGGTCTTTAAGATATGATGGAGATTGGTTGTTAAGAGCCTTATATGTCAGAAGAAGGATTTTGAATTCTATTCTAGATTTAACAGGAAGCCAATGAAGAGAAACCAGTATAGGAGAAATATGATCTCTCTTGCTAACTCCCGTCAGTACTCTGGCGGCAGCGTTTTGGATCAGCTGTAGATATTTCAGAGAGCTATTGGGACAACCTGATAATAAGGAATTACAGTAGTCAAGCCTAGAAGTAACAAATGCATGGACTAGTTTTTCTGCATCACTCTGAGACAGGATGTTCCTGATTTTTACAATATTTCTCAGGTGAAGAAAGGAAATCCTACAGATTTGTTTTATGTGTGAGTTAAAGGACATGTCCTGGTCAAAGCTAAATCCAAGGTTCTTCACAGTAATACTGGAGGCCAATGTAATGCCATCCAGAGTAACTATATGCTTTGAAAGTGAGTTTCTACGATGTTTGGGGCCAAATACAATGACTTCAGTCTTGTCTGAATTTAGTAGTAGGAAATTATAGGTCATCCAGGTCTTTATGTCCTTAAGGAAGCATGTATAATGTGAACAGTATTGGTCCTAAGACAGAACCCTGAGGAACTCCATGATTAACCCTAGTATGCTCAGAAGAATCATTGTTGACATGCACAAACTGGAACCTGTTTGATAAGTGGGATTTAAACCAGTCCAGTGCTGTCCCTTTAATGCCAATAGAATGTTCTAGTCGCTGTAATAAATGTTTGTGGTTGATTGTATCAATTGTGGTTGATTTTGGTCGATTGCAACTGATGCCAATCAGAAAAAAAAAAAGCCAGCAGTACTAGCAATCCAAAGCTCTTTGGTTAGAATCCATGTCGCATGGGTGCAAATACTCTGAAACAGCTGTTCCCCAGTGCTGAAGCAAAGAAGGAAAACAGCTACATGTTTTACTTATGATGGATCATACCTGTAGAATGAGGAGAAGTAAAAAGCTGCTTCTATAGTGTATTTTTTAAAATCAAATAAAGGCCTGTTTTAACATGTAGCTGAGTATTGAAGGCTGAACTTAATACATCATCTTCATTAGATTATATGTAAAAGTAGCTTAACACCTATCAAAATGTGGCCAAGTAGATGAGATCAAGTCATTAGCGGATGGAAGCAATGTGTCTGCTAAAAGGATCCAGTGAGAGAAAAGTATTTTTATCAGGAATGAGTTCATAAAAGTAACAATATCACTAGCATTAAATATTGTGGATATTGGATCCAATAACCGGCCTGGCCAATACTGTAAATACCATTTGCTGTGACAAGCACATTGTCAGAGGTTTATAATAATAATAATAATAATAATAATAATAATAATAATAATAATAATAATAATAATAATAATAATAATAATCAATTTTATTTATAAAGCGCTTTTCCAGTAACTCAAAGACGCTGTACATAAAATACAATAAGATAAAACAAAACAGTTAATTAAAATCAGTAGATAGTAAAACAAGTTCAAGATAAAATACAGAATCACTTAAGGAAAGCAGATCTAAAAAGGTGAGTCTTTAAAAGGGATTTAAATGTGGTGAGGTTGGTGCAGTCACGGAGGGCATGGGGGAGTGAGTTCCAGAGTGTGGGGGTGGCAATGGCGAAGGCTCTGTCCCCCCATTGTCGCCGGCTGGTCCTGTGTGGGATGGAAAGGAAGTTTGCATGGGATGAACGGAGATTCCTGGGGGGGGTGTAGGGGAGGAGCAAATCGGTAAGGTAAGAGGGTCAAGATTATGGATGGACTTGAAGGTGAGGAGAAGCAGTTTGTACTGGATGCGGTGTGAAATGGGGAACCAATGGAGGTTCCGCAGGACGGGGGTGATATGGTCATGAGAAGAGGTTCGGGTGAGGAGTCGGGCAGCAGAGTTTTGAATGAGTTGAAGTTTATTGAGAACTTTGGAGGCGGAGCCGAAGAGAATGCTATTGCAGTAGTCAAGGCAGGAAGTGACGAAGGCATGAATGAGGGTTTCAGCGGCTGAGAAGGAGAGGAAGGGGCGGAGACGGGCGATGTTGCGGAGATGGAAATAGGCAGTTTTGGTGATCTGATTAATGTGGGGTTCAAAAGTGAGGTTGCTGTCAAATATCACACCGAGGTTGCGGATGTGAGCAGAAGGAGATAGGGTGGAGTTATCAATGGTAATGGGGGAGTGGGGAAATGGTGTGAGTAATTTGGGTCCAATAATGATGAGGTCGGTCTTGTCGCAGTTTAACAGGAGAAAATTTTCCTCATCCAGGATTTAATGTCGGCCAAGCAGCTGGAGAGAGAGGGGAGGGTGGTGGTGGCGGTGGTGTTGGTGGAGATGTAGAGTTGGATGTCATCGGCGTAGCAATGGAAGTGTAGGTTGTGGCGGCGGATGATGTTGCTGAGGGGGAGGAGGTACAGGATAAAGAGGAGGGGGCCAAGGACTGATCCTTGAGGGACACCATGGGACAGGGGGGCGGTGGGGGATGTGCAGTTGTTGACCTTGATGAATTGTTGTCTATTAGTGAGATAAGATGTGAACCAGGTGAGGGCGGTGCCGGTGATGTTAATGGAGGATTGAAGGCGGGACAGGAGGATGGAGTGATTGATTGTGTCAAATGCTGCAGAGAGGTCGAGAAGAATGAGGATGGTGACTTGTCCAGAGTCTGAGGAGAGGAGGAGATCGTTGGTGACCTTGAGGAGAGCAGTTTCAGTGCTGTGATGAGAGCGGAATCCGGATTGAAAGGTTTCATACAGGTTGTTGGAGGTGAAATGAGTTTTCAACTGGGCAGCGACGACACGTTCTAATGTTTTGGATATGAAGGGGAGGTTGGAGATGGGCCGGAAGTTGTGAGGGGAGGTTGGATCAAAACCAGGTTTTTTGAGGATGGGGGAGACAGAGGCGAGCTTGAGGGGTGAGGGGACACAGCCAGTACTGAGGGAAGTGTTGATGATGTTAGAGATGAGGGGGGAGATAACAGGGAGGCAGTTTTTGAGGAGGTCAGTGGGGATGGGGTCCAGGCAGGATGTGGAGTTTTTAGTTCCAGTGATGAATTTGGGCAGGTCCAGAGGGGAAACGGGCGAGAAGTGGGCCAGGGGGGGAAAGTTCAGAGGGTTTGGTGGAGGAGAGGGGGGATCAAGTGAAGTGGGAGAGGTGACAAAGCTGCTGTGGATGGAGATGATTTTGTTATGGAAAAAAGAGAGGAATAGGTTGCACTTGTCGGTGGTGAACGAGTTTGAGACGGTATCCGGGGGGGCAAGGAGTTTGTTGACAGTTGAGAAGAGGGACTTGGGGTTGTTGGAGCTGGTATTGATCAGGTCAGAATAGAAAGTGGACCGTGCAGATTTCAGGGCGTCTTTGTATTGTTGGAGGAAGTCGGAGTAGGCTTGGCGGTGAACTGTCAGGTTTGTTTTCTTGACAAGACGTTCCAGCTGTCGTTTATGGGCTTTCATGAGGTGGAGTTCGGGGGTGTACCATGGAGCAGAGTGGGAGAAAGTGACTAATTTGGATTTGAGGGGAGCAAGCTGATCAAGACAGGAAGAGAGAGTATGATTGTAGTGGTTGATGAGGTCAGTGGGGTTATTGATTGATGGGGGAGGGGAGACGGACAATGCAGTGGTCAGTGAGGCGGAGAATACAGAGGGGGAGAGTGATCTGGTGTTTCTAAAAAAGAATGTCCGTTTTTCCTTGGGCAGGGGGGTGGGGAGGCTGATGTCCATAGTTATTGCTAGGTGGTCAGAGATGGAGAGATGACAGCTGGAGATATTTAGGACTGTAAGACCAGAGGAACAAACCAGATCGAGGATGTGTCCATGGTTGTGGGTGGGGAAATTGACATGCTGGGTGAGGTTGAGTGATTGTAGGAGGTCTAGGAAGTCAGAGGCAGATTTACTTTGAAGGTTGTCCATGTGAAAGTTGAAGTCACCAAGGATGAGGACTGAGGGAGATGTAGCTAATAGCTGGGTGGCAAAGTGGGAAAAGTCAGGGAGGAATGAGGGGTTTGGTTTAGGTGGGTGGTAAACGATAGCAGTGACCATTGGGGTGGGACCGGGTAATTTAAAAACAAGGTGTTCAAAGGAGGGGGGGGGGCAGGGATGGAAAGTGGGATGGTTGTGAAGACCTGTTTGTGGACTTCCAGGTGGGGACGGAGGGGGGCGCTGTGGCTGGGAGGTGGTTCAGTGGAGCGTGAAGAAGAGATGGATGTAAACACTGGCACTAGTCAGTCTGAAGTGTGGACGGTGTATTGGATATTTGAGATTAAAAGTGATCTGCCGGACCTGTTTGGATGAATGCCATCACTGTTAAAATATTCTGGCCTGTTCCAGAAACAGTTTAAATTGTCAATAAAGTTAATTCTGCTGGCACGGCAGAACGAGCTAATCCAGGTGTTCAGGCTGAGCAGTCTGCTGAAGCGCTCAGAATTGTTGTTCACCGTTGGTAGGGGCCCGCTAATAAAAATAGACTTTCCGCAGTCTTTCAGTAAGTCCGTCAGATTTTGAAAATCACGTTTTGTCTGCTCAGACTGGGGGCGCGCTGTGTCATTGCAGCCGACGTGAAGGATAATGCGGTGTACAGAGGAGGGGAGTGAGCGGAGAACGGAAGGAATTTTAACAGCGATATCTGCAGCTGTAGCACCAGGGAATGACAGTGTGATAGCGTTAAAGAACCTGATGCCTCTCATGATACTGTCGCCAATGATGAGCGTAGTGGGGGCGAAGAGTGGGGCAAGTGGTGGACGGGAGGTTGTGGACTTACGGGAGAGGTGGAGTGGAGGGCTTCCAGCTGGGGTTGCGTCGGGGCTGGTGTGCAGAGGAGCCGCCGCAGGTGCCAGCTGTCCCTGTGGCTCGGTGTCGGTAAGGGGGGAGGTGATGGTGGAGCGATGGAAACGCGGTGATGAGGAGTCTACAAACTCGCGTTGTAGACAGCTGCCATGATGGTCCAAGTCTTTGCCAATGGACCCGGCGGAGTGGCGGCGAACCGCGTCCCGCAGCAGACGTCGTCGGGAGGTTGCAGAGGATATCCGGGTTTGGGACCGCTGGGTTTGTTGCTCTCCGGAGGAGTACCGAGTGCTGCCGGTCGCCCGCAGAGGGGAGACCCTGCCGGTGGAGCCAGGCTGAGCCCGGGGGCCACCGCACGTTTGCGCGGAGGTGGTCTTTGCGCCGGCGTCCAGCGGCGACTGGGAGGAGGCCGGCCGATCCGCAGCGTTGGACGTCGGGGGGTCCAGAGCCTTTGGCGGTCCGTCGGCTGTTCGGATGGGAGCTGTAGAGGCTCCGGCAGCTGGCAGGTTGGAGGAAGAGGAGGCGTCGCCACCGATCAGCGTCGCCGCCAGGGTTGGCGGGCCGGGGCTTGGCCGGTAGGGACAGAGCCGCAAAGCTGATGAGATTTGGTCGGGCCGGGGAGACGGTGTGGTCGTTGCAGCTGCTTCTGCCACGAATGACAACCTCGGACCAGGATGGATGTCGGTTTGGGGTTGAGCAGGACGAGGGCCGAGGGCTGACGGGGACCCACGGGACGGGTGTCATGGAGGGAGGCCTGGACTGAAGCGAGGTAGCGGGACTGCTTGCAGGCGACGTTCATGTAGGGGGTGAGTATATCTGATTTGATTTTTAGCTCCTCAGTTAGACGACGGATGTCTGCCTTCAGGCGGATGATGGTTGTGTTGGCTGCATCTAGTTCAGAGGTGTGGGGGCAGACAAGGAGGTGGTGTCCGGTGGAGAGTTCCTGGCTGTGTCCGCCATGTCCCTGGCTGAGGTTTCTACTCCAAAGCCAGAAACAGTAATTATAATTAGATTTTAAGAATATTTAATTGCTTAGCAGCATTTTACATCAGATGCCACTTTGGAAAGATAGACTATGTCACTATTTCAACTCCTGCACTACCGTCATTCAAATTTTCTCTGTCCCTGATGAAAGATATTTCATTTCCTGTGTTCAGAATTGTATTCTGCTTTAAAGTGAGGATATTCATAAAATGGAATTCATCATTTATGAGTTTCACCAAAATGGCACAAGCCAGTCAGTAGGACAAACCTTCTGCTCTGGAACTGGTTACAGATGGGAGCCTGATCCATGTCATAACCTAGAAAACTACGAACCTTTAAAACAATGATGAGCAATATGTATAAATATATACAATTCGAGGATGGTTTTATTAGTGTAAAAGAATTTAGAGACTAGATATTATCCAGTGGTGCTATATCAATTGGAAATTAAAAACAGTCCAGTTAAACAGTCCAGTGTCTAATGGTGATCCAAATTCAACTTCAGAATAATAATTTGTCACAAATACATTACAGCACAGGTGGGGGTTTGAACCACTGACCTTCTGATAAGTAGTTCTGAGACTTAACCACTGCTGCACCTTGTATTATGAGGTATGTTACTGTATGGTGTTTCAAATTCTTGCTCCATGTGCCCCCTTTTAACTTTGAGCACCTGCCCCTCCAAAGATCTCTGCACGGCCCTGCTCCACCCTCACTGACTGCTTGCACCCAGAATAGCTTTTGAACCAACTTACACAATTCCTGGAAAGACCAATATTTCATAACCTTTCCAATAAAATGAAGTGGTTGACAAAGTCAAATGCCTTATACCAAGTCTACAAAAACAGCTGCACAGTATTCTCTGTTGTCAATGGCACACACAATATAATTTCCGACTTTAAGTTAGGCAGAATGCAACTGTGCCCTGATCTAAAGCCAGACTGCAAGGGGTTAAAAGCATTTTGGGTCTTTCCTTGTATGTTGTGTATGTACTTTGCCATTAAAGCTGATTCTTGTTCTGATGACGGGAATTTTGTGAACTGTTACTGCATTAGACCTCAGTTAAATTTAAATAGGTAGTGGCAAGACATTTGTAACTTCTATGTATTTGTTTCTAAAACATCAGCCCATAAAGGTGCCTCTCACTATATTTTAGTTATTATTGCAAATAGTTAACTGTTTGCAATACAAAACATAGCATGTGTGGGAAAAATAAAATGCAACTGGGTTTGAAAGAAAGCACAAGAAACTGAGGTTTGTCAGGAGCTCTGGAGTAGCAGGGCAGCCCTCACTTCAGGTTTGAGGCAGAAGCTTTATAGTAAACAGGAATTGTTTTTGCTCATTCTTTTTCCTTTTTCTGTGATTATAGTAGAAGCTGCTCTCAGTTTCAGACCACAGCACCTTAATTGCTTCAGCTCCCTTTTCAGGTCACATTGGCCCCATAAGATGAAATATGGAGCTACCTTCAGGCTGGGAGATATAACTGAAAAGTATATTGTGCTAATGAAATGTTCTGTTTTAGTTAATCTCATCATAATTACTGCTAAGTTTAGAAATGTCCTGGAGAAAAATAATTCACCACTATTTATCAAGGTACACAGGTGCTCATTTCAACACAATGAAAAATGCATTCCAAAGTTCACACATGAAATTAAATTAGTGTAAAAGAATGATCTCACCTTCATACATGTAAAGCAAGTAGGACATAGACATGCCAGAAGCACAAGTTGTGACAGGCCTTTTATTGCACTTGCATCTGAGCTCTTCCCAGCCAGGATGTTAGAGAGATATGCAAGGATACATTTATGTTTAGTCACCCTGAGCTTCTCCACAGCATTATTTAATTCTCAGTCCTGCAGGTTCCATTTACGGCACTGAAATATCCTCCATGATGGCAAAGAGGGCACAATTGCTGCATTACAGGTGGAGATAAGACAAGAAGAAGCACTAATTTAGCATAATGAGCTGCCAGTCTTTTCTGTTGTTCTTTCAGTAGTCACATTGTCTTTGTTCTATGTCATGTCATTATCACTTTCAAGCCATTTCTGTTTCCACATAATGTTCTGTATTATGGCCTTAAGTGTTTCTCTGTTTTTATTTTTGCCTGGCTCCTTTTATGTTTTTTTTTTTTTTTTTTAATTTGCCTGCCTGTTGTTGTATCAGCGTTCTCAAGTAAAGTCATGTGGTCTATATTTGGGTTCTATTTCTTGAACTTTTACGAGACATCTTTACCACAGAAATAAAAAGATGCTGCAGCACCACACAGTGAGTAGAATCATAACATAGTTAATGTTAAATAGAACTTATGTATAGTGCAGTGCTATTTGCCCAGCAAAAGTAGCAAGTAGGTAGTCATTCACACCCAGGTCCAGGTCTATATATCTAGAGAAGTGACAAGTGTTTACAGTGAGGCCCAGGAACAGTACAAACAGGAAATTAGTCACCAAGTGTCATTAAATGCCGTCATTTACATTTTACATATTTTTTTTCATGGACTCTATCAATCTTTTTGTCAAGCAATAAGACACTGCGTCTTATTAAGTATTTTTATTAAACATATTTCCTTCCCTCCTCTTAGCAGTAGTGAAAAACTACCTATGCCACACCTTTTGTTTTGCATGTGGCAAACCCTGAGGCGGTTGTCTAACCGGCCTGGAATGCGGTACTAGGTAGGCAGGAAGGGAAGTGTACATCAACAAAGACAGAGCTCAGTTCACACCGTGTGTGGGCAGACAAACTCTATGGACACATTTGCCATGTTTCATGGTACAGTACAAGCAAGAACCCAGGTAAGAGCTACCTGTGTACATGTTTTGTGTATTTTAACTTTACAACATCATCTAGGATCAAGACCAAACATGTATTTTAGCATAATTAGCTCAGGAACCTGCTCTTGTAGATGACGCTGTGCTGTATGTCTCGGGTATGGCTTGTTTGTCCAACTGGTTATGGAATTCTAAATTATAGCTGCAGTGCTACACATTACCTATAAGCCATAATAATCAAAATTACATTGTAGACTTTGTAGAAGTAAAAAGTTGACTTTAAATACTAAAAATGCATATATGGTGTTAAAGCTGAGTGTCTCATTAAGCATCCACTGACACTGCGTGAAAACAAACATCCGTAACTATTTGAAAACCCATTTCAGAAACAATCTGTCACAGGGCAGGAGGGTCTGAACCTAGAGTACACACACACAGACAGCAGGCAGAGACGGATCAACTTAAGAAGTTTAATTTACAGACAAGCAGAAATGAGTAGGCTAACCCAAACCAAACTCCAGTTAGAACTGAGGGGATTTTACTAAACTATGCAGAAACTCAAAACTCTCAATAACAACTAAACCAGCCACTAGGCAGGCTAAAACTATGCTGCAATAAAAACAGCTTGACTCACAAGTCCAAAAACTCTACTGGGGAGAAAACAGGCAGACTCTGGAGATCGGCGTCTGAGACGCGCACCAGCGCCACGAAACGTGCGATGGAGAGCTGTAGCGAGAACAGGGGTCCGGATCCGCAGTAGATCGGCCGGGCGAACACGGAGGTCCAAGTCTTCTTTTGGACGGCAGGGAAGAGAGCGGCGGCGGCGGAGCGAGACGGGACCAGACGGGGCGGTCGCTGATGTGTGATCGGGCGCAGCTGTGCTCCCTTCACAGCTGCATCTCGTCTCCCGATATTCCCAGCGTGGCCAGGGGTTTAGCACAGAGACCAAGGCCGAGGAGGAGAGAGGCAGGTAAAAGTGAGGGAGAGGAGGAGAAGAGAGGAAAAGAGAAAGAGAGAAGCAAGGAGGAGAAAAGGAGGGAGAGGGAGAGGAAAAGAAAGAAAAGAGGGGAGAGAAGAAGAGAGGAAGGGAGGCCAGGCAGGAACCGTGACACAATCATTTTGTAGTTTGCTAACAAATGCTAACAAGACCATGTAGTAGTGGCAGATCATGTTTTGATTGGCATGTCTTTCACCAGGAATAAATGTTAGCAACATCCAAAGGTTAGATAAGTCCAAATATAGTCTACTAACATGCTAATAAATTAGTTACACATAATTTACATATTTTTTAATTTACCAACAGCTATATATGTAGTATATTTAATGCCAGAGCTGTACACCATAGCAGTAAACTATTATTAGTTTCCATGTTAGTTGTACTTTGCATGTATCATCTGTCTTATCATGCATGTATTATACTGTGTGTTTTATGGTCCTTGTGTCCCCCCCACCTCTCTATCGCTACCTCTCTACCTCTACCCCTCTATCTCCATCTCTACCCCTCTATCTCTACCCCTCTACCTCTATCTCTACCCCTCTACCTCTATCTCTACCTCTCTACCTCTTCTGTCCCTCTCAACCCGTCCGGCCAGCAGGCAGATGGGTCCCCCCACATTAGAGCCGGGTTCTGCTCGAGGCTTTTTTACCTGTTTAAAGGGTGTTTTCCTGCCACTGTCTCCTTAGGGCTCCTCTGGGGTTCAGGCATATGGGTTCTGTAAAGCGTCTCGAGACAATTTGACTGTAATTGGCGCTATATAAATAAAATTGAATTGAATTTAGAGCATAACTTTATCTATGATTACCAGCTTACTGGTTTCCATGCTTGGGACATTACTGACATGTCATGTCTGGAGGTGTGGAAGTAGAGGCAAACAAAACAGAACTCTAGCTGCAGGATGATTCTGCTATTGCTTATAGCACAATTACTAAAGCAGTCTTTTTTGCTGTGGTTAGTTTTTGTCAACAACCCCACAATGGTTCACCACAAACTATTTACCCACTACAGTGTGAAAATAAAAGAAAGAGACATTGTCATGTTCACCCATGGACGTCAGAGATACCAAAGAACTTTTGTTGCACCTTTTTGGGAGGGAGAACAGCTTGCTTTATGGAATTAGTTGTCCAGTTTTCATTAAAAAAATGTTGAGCATAACCAAGCTTGTTCAAACCTAATATTAGAAAGTTTGCAAAAGTTGGAATTTTGTTTTAAACTAATTTTTAGACAAAGTCAAACAGACATTACACAATATGTAGCTGTAGTAATCAAATTAGTCTCATATCTGCGACTGATCTAAAACTCTTTGTTGTTAGTTCAGCTTTACAGATGGCTCAGAAAAAAGCTGCTGGCACCTCAAACAGTGCCACACGAAGACGCTGGTGGAATCTGAGACAGCAGTGGAGGATGCTGGGGGTGTTTGAAATCAACCCAGAGCATGAATTCTACCAACTGACATCCATGATAAAAGAAGGCATGCATGCTTCCATTCAGATCACAACTGAAATGCCAGGCCAGGTGAAGAATCTTCTAATTTAAAGACAGTAGTTTAATTCTAAAATTATCACACTGTATTAATAACTGTATTCATAAACTCTCCATGATTTTTTGCAGAATACACTCACAACAGAACATTTTAAGGCAGAAGAAACTCAAACACATGAGGCGAGTTGTAGTTTTACCCGAGATTTTTTTTCATGCTTTTACTTGTTTTTAGACAAGAACTAGAAGCCACTAAAGCAACTGCTCTGTCTTTTCAACTTTGAAGAAATTAATCCAGGTTTGCACCAAAATATAATGGGTTTTTCATGTGCATGTTCATGAAAGTCAATTTGATACTTTTTAAGTAAGTGACAGAAAAAACAAATGACGCTGAAAACATAAGTCAACCTCAGCTTTCACTTGGTGGTCGAATAATGTCAGTAATCAAGTCATTGCCCATTCATACTTTCAATTTTTTTTTTTTTTTGTTGTCAGGTAAATTAAAGCACAAAGAAATAGACTATCATTGCTTAACCCTTGCCTTACAGGGGTTTGTGATGCAAACATTCGCAGCACCAGTGTTTGCCAAACTGAGGGCTTCAGTGAACATCACAGAGGAGGAATACATGAATTCCCTCTGCTCAGATGGCTGCTATCTCCAGTTTGTGAGCAACTCCAAGAGCAAGGCAGATTTCTTTGTCACGTGAGTATAATCCTTTATTACACACAGAGGGACCTTTTTCCATCATCTGCTGTGACATGCTGCTATGTCTTAGCCTTCTCAAAGCTCTTGGCCTTTTTTTTTTTTACCCTTCTAAGAAGTGGTGCGGTCATCCTCTGAGACCACTTCCACTTCTTTTGATAGGTCTTTTGTTGATTACAGTCTGCCATTCTTGATTTAGTAAATTTTGTACCTGTTAAGTAGTTACTTGTCTGTCTCTCAATGAACAAACTATGATGTATTGATCATCTGATGGTGTGCTAACTGTTGGTCTGCCTCATTCTTCTTTGGATACAACTGATCCAGTTTCCTCTTAGTGTTTCAGAGTGCAATGCACTTCCCCCTTTGAAACTTTCTGTCTGGCAGCAATTTGACACAGAGAAATCCCAGATTTACTAAGAATAAAAATTGGGTTTTTGCTTCTTTTATTTAATGCTAATGCCACTGTTTCCCACTATCACAATGCTATTTAGTAATCAATGTTTTGCACAGTCATATTTACATCAGGTGAACAATGCAGGTAATGATAGACTCTCTCTGCTCCAATATAAACCATATGGGATGGAGTTAAATACCAAAAAGACAAGACCATGTATCAACACCAGAGAACTTTGTAATCAGTGCAGAAGGAAACTTGAGCAAGTCCATGAATACCAGTACCTTGAACCACGAAGATGGGAAAGTGGATGAGGAGAGAGAAGAGAAGAATTGAAACGCTAAGACCAAATTTTGGGAATGCAAAGAATTTCTTTGCAGAAACATCTGACTTCTCCAACAAAGACATGTAGTTAATCATGATTTTTATTACCAGCATCCATAATCTAATTATTTAACCTTAACCATACCATAGTGTTCATGCATATACAGAAAGCAAGCATTCTTAAAAAAAAAAAAAAAAAAAAAAAAAAAAAAAAAGCTGGTATTGGATGGGAAAAAAAAAACGACTTCATTTAACATATTCTGGGGTTTTACTGAGTCCATTGACTCAGTTGACTCAGCAGAGTTAAAATATTTATCTGTGACAAGGTTGTTCTTGATTGCAGGAATGACAAGAGGTTCTTCCTAAAGACCCAGAGCAGGCGCGAGGTCCGGTTTCTGCTGTCCAATCTGCAGGCATACACGGATCACTTTGAGAAATACCCTCATTCATTGTTAGTGAGGTTTCTTGGTAAGAGTAGCTCTTGTTAATACTGCAGAGATCTCTAGTCTCAATGGGACTTCCTGGTTAAATAAAGGTAAATAATAATAAAAATTAAAGCTGCAAGTAGCGATAAACGGGTCCTCACATCCTTGCTGGTCAGCAACTCCAAGCACATCCATCAGGCGATGCTGCAACTGAGAGTGAATTTAGGTCTATGAATGTGACAAGGGCTGGATTCTTAGCACATATGTTAAGTTTCAGGCATATTGGAGCATGTACAGGCTAGTTATGAAGCATTTCCTGTCCATCCACCAGGTGACGCCATCACTGTGACTGTATATTGGTCTATGAAATTCATCAGGGCCGGACTCTGATCACACATGTAAAGTTTGAGGCAGATTGCAGTATGTACAGGGGATTTTCACAGGATTTCCTGCTTCATGGCGAAGTATCATAGTTCAGTCGGTTGCCATGGAGACGCCCTTTGACTTTTGTGTACGATTTTCATAAATGTTCGACCTGAAGGCGTTTAATGACATTTAATTCAAAATGGGGGGCTTCCTGTTGGCTTCAAGAGACTTTTTTGCTCTTGCTCTTGAAAATGACAAAAATTACCCAAAATCCCACACTGAAATCAAAATGGTGGACTTCCTGTTGGGTTTAGGATATGGCTCCAAGAGGCTTTTTTGTGCATCCTTATATGCTCTATATGTCGCCCAAATTTTGTGGATGTAGGTGTAGCACCCCTATGCAGCAACTCTATTGAGGTAATTACCCCGAGAATTATGGGTGCTCGGGTTCGTAAAGCTAAATGGAAAGGATAGATATAGATTAGAGATATCAAAATAAAAAATGAGACCCAGAGAAGTTTTTACCCTTTTGGCCAAATTAAGAGAGGCCTGATTTAATACAACACAAAGCTATATATTTACCACATAAATCACAAAACATAGGAGAAGTAACCTAAACTTTCCCAGAAACAAAATTATAGGCTAGTTAGATAAGTGTCCCCGGATGGTCCGAATGACCAGTCCCGCTGTTACCTTTTAAAACTAAATCAATGAACGCAAATATTTCCCCTTACGTTTACCTCCCAGTCTCAAGGGTTGCCCTACAACACCCACAAAATCACCGAACAATGGAACATCAATCTGTGCTCCATGATCGCACACACGTACACGCGCGCACACACACACACACATACACGCGGCCACCTGGCCAAGTCTACTCACTGTCCGGGTTCAGTTTGAATCAACAACGTGGTGTAACGCTGTTTGGTCCATAAAACATTGAGTGCGTTGAAACAGTGCTCACGGAAAACATTGAGTGCGGTGCAACATTCCGATCCGGAGGACGCTAGCCGCCGAGCTAGCGGTAGCCCCGCTAGCCGCCGAGCTAGCGGTAGCCAAGCTAGCCTCCTCGAGAACTCCTCCTAAACTGCTCCCGCAGTCGGTTCTCCGTCCTCCCGCTCACCATCTGGCAGCGGGGCTTAAAGGCCCTCAGCCTCGTTCTCCAAGCTTCCTGCTTGGGGATCCTGAGTCCGTGCTTGGGTTTTTGTCAAGCCCAAAAGAACCCACGCTGTCCACGCCGCCACGCTCTGCCTCCTCCTCCGCTGAGAGACCATCGAGGAAAAAGCGTTCCTGCACACCTGCACCTCTGCACTACTCAGTGTCACTTCCTCGGGTCAAAAGTACCCACCCAGACACACTCACCACCAATCACACCACAGCATACACCCAGAGTAAAACAAAGCAAGATTGCCTACAGTAATCTCCTAATTACCACCCGGCTGCATAGGTTAAACACACTTCAGGAGCTATTTGTAAAAAATAGTCCTGGTGTCCAGCATGTGAAGTTTGGTCCAGATTGGATCATGTGCAGCTGAGATATAAAAAATTAAATTTTCATGGCAAAACATCAAAATTTGTTGCGCTGCCACAGACACACCCTTTGATGACAAGTCACCATTTTCTGTCATCAACATGTTCAGGCTTTTGTCACCACATTTGCGGTTAATATGAGCAACGGGCTAAGAAGAGCACATCAAAATGTAAATAATGGCTGTTTTCTGATACCACAAAGTGGTGCTATGACTGTGAATGAATCTTAGCATATGGATGTGATCAGGGCAGGCCTCTGATCAAACGTAAAGTTTCAGGCTAACTGGAACATGTACAGGAGAGTTAGACAGCACTTCCTGTTTCATGGCGAAGAATCAAAGCTTAGGGGGCCACCATGGCCAAGCCTTTTAGCTTTTGAGGAACCTTTTGATAATTTTTCATCAGGAGGGCCTGTTGTATGTACTGACCAAAATTCAGGTCTCTTGGACTAACCCCCTAGGAGGAATTCATCACCAAAATTTCACAGTTGAGCAAAATGGCCGACTTCCTGTTGGGTTTAGAGCATGGCTGTAACTAACTTTTTTGTGCATCCTGATGTGGTGCATTTGCCTAGCAAATTTTATAGCTGTAAATGAAATGTACTGTCCTTTGGGTTAATGACCACATTTTGCAATTTTGCAAGGGGTGCTACGGAGGCATTTTGGTACACACATGCGCAAGTTCCATAAAATATCAAACTTTTCAACAGTCCTGATGTGTGTGCAAATTTTCACGCATTTTGGAGTATCGCCAAAAATGTGATTCAAAAGTCCGGAGAAAAATCTAAAAATTATAATAATAAACCCATGGGTTTCAATAGGGTCTTCACACCATTCGGTGCTCGGACCCTAACACAACAACATAATAGATGATTGAATGAGTCTGTACACAAAAATAAAGATAGACATAATTATTGAAAAAGACAGCTTGTCAGCACACTTTCTGCCTGTCACCTGATGTGTCTGTTGTGCTGCAGCTTTCACTTCTTTAATGTATAAAGTAAAGATATTTATTGATTATGGCCTGAAAAAACCTTAGCAAAACCAAAAAATATCACATGTGCCTGAGCATAAGTAATAATAATATTCTTCTCACTTTACAGGTATCCACAGGATCGTTATTCCAACTCAAATGAAGGTATTTTATCAACAGAATATCTAGCAGGACATTTCAATTTTCAGTTCAATTCAGTTTTATTTATATGTTGACAATTTACAATACATGTTATTTCATACTACTTTTCATAATAAGGTGAAGGACAAATTTCAACAGAGAACCCAACAATCCAAACTTCCCTTTTGATTCCCTTTGAGCAAACACTTTCTGCAAGCACATTCTGTCCACAACACCCTTAAAGTACTTACAGCAGTGTTGTCTCTTTTCTAGAAATACTTCATTGTGATGCAGAGTGTGTTTTACCCTGATGAAAGGATCAATATTAGGTAAGGTATATACAATATGGTAACCCCATGTCTTGTTGAAGGGATTTCTGACACATCTTATGACGTTTTTGTTTTGTTTTTGTTTTGTAGATACGACATCAAAGGCTGTGAAGTGGGCAGATGGACTGACCCTGACAAAGAAGGGAAACAAATAATAAAAGTGCTGAAGGATAATAACTTTGAAGGGCAGTACATTGAGTTAGGTAAGTGTTCTCTCCCCTCCACCAAGTTACCGTTCTTATATGAATGACATTATTAGGCATGGAAAGTTAAATGCTTCAGCTGAAGAATAAAATGCAGTCGGCAGTGGTAAAGGCATACTAAATGGAAATATTTTGGCTGCTGTAGGTCAAGAAAAATCCTGGTTTGCTCATCAAGTGAAAGTGGACACTGCCTTTCTTCGTGAGCTTAATGTGCTGGACTACAGTCTCCTTCTGGCCCATCAGCCTCTGCATCGGGATGAGCTTGAAGGGAAACACTCATTAGCTAACCTTGTTATTCGCACCACAAAGTAGGTTTTTGATTTTGTATCCTCAGAACAAGACCACAACAACTGCTCTGCAGTACAGTATTTCCCATCTGAAATCTTTCAAGATTCAAGAGCCATATTGTCATACACACAGCAGAAACGCAGTGGTTATGAAATTCTTATTTTGCAAGTTTCCTTAACACAGCTGAAATAACAAATAAAATGAGATAAGATAAAAATGAAATAATAGTAATAAAAATTATAAAATAGAATAAAAGAAAATAAAAATAAAATTTTAAAAATAGTTACAAATAAATTCTATGTGCAAATGTTGCCAATATTGCAATACTGTCATATGTCAACAGGCAAGGGATTTGTGCAAAATATTGCTATTTATGAGATATATTTTGCACATATCCCTATTTGCACATGTCCCTATATCCACATATTTTACTGGTGCAGTGAAATTTGTGGCAATCTTACAGAACCAGATGAAACTAATTCAGTGAGGTCAACTTCATCAGACTCATTCAAGACAAGCTTTTCACAATAAGGCTTGCTTTACTAAGAAACCTTTATGAAACACCTCCTAACTGTGTTCTGTGGTCCCTTTTGAACTTTCACATAGGTCTGTGTACTTGGATGAACATCCTACAACATCAGACCCCTCCAAAATTCCTTTATTGAAAGAGACCTCGGGTGAGGTGACATTGGATTCTACAGACTGTGGGTCAGGTCAGCTGGAGGCAGCAGCTGGAAGCAGTGGTGAAGGGATCAACCAACAGGACAGAAGTTGCCCTGTCTCAGACGCCATAGAACTGCAAGAATTCCACGAACATCATCGCAGGTTACTGCCCAATTTCCAAAATGCAGTTCATGTGATAGATGGGCCACATTGCCGATACTTTGTGGGTATTATAGACATTTTTACTATCTACGGAATGAAAAAAAGACTAGAGAACCTGTGGAAAAGCCTCCGCTACCCAGGTAGGGCTTTTTCCACAGTCAGCCCAACCAAGTACTCACACAGGTTCTGCCGGTGGATACAAGATCACACTCAGTGACAAAATGCAGAAAGCATTCTTTACTGATATGTGCACTAGCTGTTGTCACCTCCAGAGTGCACTGAATGGACTTATGCCCCTTTGTCTCTGTCACAGCTGCCAGAGGCAGTCTACTGTTTATGCGGACTGTTTTTCTCTGCAGCAGACAATTTATTTTTAATGTATACAAATACATATACTTCTTTACCTGTTCTTATATAACAGTTTTGCTTTCTACTAATATGCTGTACATTATTCAATTACATGCAAAATAAAGATTAACCATGTGCTGAAAATATATTTTAAAACAGCCACAAAGCACCTGTAACATGAGCGAGAGAGAGAGAGAGAGAGAGAGAGAGAGAGAGAGAGAGAGAGAGAGAGAGAGAGAGAGGAGTATTTGAGATGACTCAGAAGTGGCAAAGGCCAAACTGACCTGTGGCATAGTTAGTATGTGGGAATAGGTATCTTTGCTTAAAACATGGGAATAGTGGACACAGGTTACAACACAAGAACCCTTACATTTATCCTATATTCTAATTATGCTGCTTTGCTGGGAAAACTCCTACACCAGCTTTGAAATACAATAAGCCATCTTTAACGCACAGCAATACTCAATTTCACAATTAAATGTAAACAACAAAAAACACTGACCACTCTGTTCACTTGTAGACAACAAGGAGGAAAGGGTAAGGAAAGGGACCGAAAAATTATCACAGAGCCCCCAAGTGGTCAAAAATTGCAACTGCACTAAAAACGTCATAGTTTTGACTGTGCTTTCTGAGCTTTATGGATGCAAAAGAAACATTTTAATTGTATAGTTAAAACATGTACACTTATTAACTATTACCTTAGAGACTGCATTTACACTCCTACCAATCATGTAAGGCGTGATTCTCAAAGAAAACCAAATTTTTTAGTACCTTGTCAATCCAATAAAGTCAAATAAAGTCAAGTTCAATGTTGTCCATCATCTTCACTAGCAAATTGAGCCTTTACTCAGCTTCAAGCAAAAGTACTGTGTTATGTATGGACCTATCTAAATAAACAGGTTTTGTAATGCGTGCATCCTTACTGTCTAATGTTGTGTCACTAATCAGTAATTTGAGTCTTCTGATCTTTCCATCAGCTCCAGGAAAGATCTCAACCACTTTACCATCTTCCACTGCTTTCTAGGTGTGGTCTCATCCAGCAGCAGCACAATGTCATTCACTTTAGCATTTCTTCGATCCTTGTTACATTTTCTTCTTTGTTGCAAATTCATCAGATACTCTTTCCGCCACCTGGTCCAGAACTCATTTGACAAGAACTGAACTCTCTTCCATCTCTTTCAGATGTAGAAATCTTCTCTCACAAAGTCTTCAGGAGGCGGTGCAATGATTGACGATTTCATTGTCAGTATATGGTTTGGCGTTAGAGGTTCTGGTCCTACCGGATCACTGAGATGTTCTGTGGTTAATGGTCGACTATTAACTGTAGCAATAACTTCATACAAGAAGGTTCTTAATGATGAACTATAGAGACAAATCGTGTCACATTTTTCAGTCATTTATCTCATCAAATAGGCTAAGTTATAAACAGTTTGTTTTCTTCAACTTCTGACGTGGCAAACATGACAATTCAACAAGTCTTAATGCTGGTAAGGCTCATCTATAAACTTTTTTTTTAACATGGCAGTTTCATTGTCAGTTGCATTACCAGAACGTCTTGTTCAATTTCAACAAGAGTTGGTTTTCAAAGTTTTCTGAGCCGAGTCTGCCTCTTTTTGGAGAACAAATCTGCCCACCTGAGCTAAAAAGTCTCTCACATGCTGCGGGGGCAGGCAGCGGAGTGTTGATTTTGAGGGACAGGTTGAGAACATTGGGAGTTCCGTAAAGTTGGAAAGATATTCACAGATTCAGACTTCCAGCATCAATAACACGTTAGATATAGGTTGTCAAAACATAAATAATGCCTCTTTCCCATTGTTGTAAGGCAGACAATGTGCTACAAGCCCAGTTTTATCAAAAGTAGCTGTCTTTCAAGCTACAGGAATAACATTGGTGTCTATGGAGTGAACAGGGTCCGTCTGCAATTTGCAAAACCACTGCAACAGTAAAGAGAGACACAAATATTCAATAACTTCACTCTGATACATTGTAGTGTCACTAAAATCACTGCAGCCTTCAACTGGCTCCTGTTGACAAAGTGTTTTAACAGAAATGTAAATGCTGTAATTTGATTCTTTTAATGAACCATGTAACTTGAATGGATGTGATGCTGGTGTGACCACAGTGCACACGTCTGATGTTGCTCACAGTGGTCCAAGGAAACGCTCAGGGAGTTTGTGTGTTTGCTCACACTCAGGAAAAATTACAGGGAACATTGGTCACAGTTCAACCCTCAACATATGGTAACAGCAGTTTCACAGATGTAAAGTGTAAGTCTAGTAAAAAATAATCACTGATATACAGCACTTGGCGCAGGTTTTCAGTACAAAAAGTGATAACATGAATGATTTATCTATTGTTATGACTTTCTCTTAGGCTGCAACAAAGCAGGAGATGCACAGAGAGGTTTTACTGCAACCAATGGCTATTTTTACTAACTGGTCATTTATACACTCGTCTATAAAATCTTCAAATGATGTCTCCTCAGATGTTTTACAGAGTCATCCATGCTTCAGATTAAAACCACCACATAAGACAGCAAGAGAAAATAATGTGTTGAGGCCTAACAGTGTCTCAAACAGCTACAACAAAGGAAGGTCTCCTACTATCTAACTTCACCAGAACTAACTAAAGAGCTCACTCTAGTCTTCATGAGACATGGCAGTGGGTAGTTATGCACCAACAGCCTGCTGGTTTGAGAAAGGTGACTGGAAAACTGGCAGCCCCCCTATAACCACAGATGTGCTCCTGAGTAACTTTAGGGACGGGGAAAAGGATGCTCTGACCACCGTACCTCAACACTACCAGTCATCCCCCCCCCAGCTAAACCTATCAAGCTAACCACATCTACCAGCAGCATGCACATATGGATCAACACTTACCTCTTCATGCCTCTGTGATCCAAAACTATCAGAAGGCAGCAAAACAGTCTCCCCAGTCCACAAACAACAAAAGGAAAACTGTTGAAACACACAAACACCTAGAAGTGCACCTCCAAGAGCACAATCAAATAACCATAATATAAGGTTTACAAACAGCTGAGACAAAAGGAAAACTCTCACATCCTGTTATCACAGTGTTTCTCAAATAGTGGGGCGCGCCCCCCTGGGGGGGCACAGAGGCATGTCAGGGGGGACGCAGGCGACTGGGAGGAAAAGGTCCTTCAACACGGAACTAATTAGCTGAACTATTGTTTTAACGTCGGCCTGTTTTTCGCGGCGTACAACAATACTGAAATTGTGCTGACCCATAGACTGTATATGCCATAGATATAAATAATAATAATAATAATAATGATCTTCTATATATACCTATGGTATATGCACTGGCCGTTCAGACTCCGAAGTACAGACTCCTGAGAACGGGAGAACGCATCGTTAATGTGCAGTCGGAACACCAGCGTACTCGATCACGTCACGTACTCCACTCATCTCCTCTGATTATTTTTACCAGCAATGTCAAACATACGGCCTGTGGGCCAAAACCGGCCCAGCAGACCGTCCATTTCGGCCCGCGGGACGACTTTACAAATGATCAAAATTACAACAACATTAACTGTAAATTTGGAAAACTGTAAATTTTAAATAATTTCTAGAACTTGACAAGTTGTTCTGATCATGAAGTAAAATACTAGATTGTTCAGTTCCAGAAACCTGTGACTGAATGTTTTGTGTTTTTGTAGATAAACTGTTATCTGGCAGTTACAAAGCATGTGTAAATGATGAACTGAGGCATAATATGCTACTGTTGAAACTGAACTTGTTTTCCTTAAGAAATTTCAGGTTCATAATATTTTGTAAAAAGATAGTTCATTAAATGTGAACATTTTCAGAATGTACTATTTTTGAACTAAAACAAAGGGGAAAGTTGGAGTTGTGGTTATTTATAGGTTATTATGCTGTGATTTTACTGGTGGGGCCCACTGGAGATCAGATTGGGGTTTATGTGATCCCTGGACTAAAATGAGTTTGACACCCCTGATCTTTACTGTGAAAAACAACAAAATGGAATCAAATAAAATAACAGCCCTGCATATTCATGTTTTCACAGTTATATATATATATATATATATATATATATATATATATATATATATATATATATGTATATATATATGTATATATATATGTATATATATATATATATATATATATGTATATATATATATATATATATATATATATATATATATATATATATATATATATATATATATATATATATAGGCTGCACAGTGGCGTAGTGGTTAGCACTTTCGCCTTGCAGCGAGAAGATCCCTGGTTCGCGTCCCGGCTTTCCCGGGATCTTTCTGCATGGAGTTTGCATGTTCTCCCTGTGCATGCGTGGGTTTTCTCCGGGTACTCCGGCTTCCTCCCACAGTCCAAAAATATGCTGAGGTTAATTGATCATTCTAAATTGCCCGTAGGTGTGAATGTGAGAGTGATTGTTTGTCTCTGTATGTAGCCCTGTGACAGACTGGTGACCTGTCTAGGGTGTCCCCTGCCTTCACCTGAGTCAGCTGGGATAGACTCCAGCCCCCCCCGCGACCCTGATGAGGATTAAGCGGTGTATAGATAATGGATATATATATATATATACATACACACAAAGTTATTGGGGGGGGCATGAAAGTTTTTTGTCCTCCGAAGGGGGGCCTGACAGAAAAAATCTGAGAACCACTGTGTTATCAGTCTGTAGAATTTAGTTGTCTATTGCCCACATAACTGCAAAACCTATACTGCTGTGCTAACAAAGTGCTAAATTCAAATTAGGTTTATACTGAACTCCCTCAGAGAGGAAGAGAAGCTTACTATATACCTGGCAACAGCTTATGCATGGACGAGCC
This sequence comes from Amphiprion ocellaris, assembly GCF_022539595.1. Classification (NCBI taxonomy): domain Eukaryota; kingdom Metazoa; phylum Chordata; class Actinopteri; family Pomacentridae; genus Amphiprion; species Amphiprion ocellaris. The sequence continues at coordinate 168,313 of NC_072785.1, forward strand.
CCCAGTTTGTTACAACTGGTTAGGCTGCAACAAAGAAGGAGATGCACAGAGAGATTGTACTCGTATTACATTAGTCTTCATTAGTTAATTGATGTGTTATTGTAACTAGCTAGTGTTAGCAAACTTCTTGCTCCTCTTGTCCCAGCACTAGGTCTCCACTTTTTGCAAGCTCTTCAGTTTAAGTCATTAAATCAGTTTTCATTAAGTCAAAGGTGGCGTTTATCTGATGGGAGGTGCAAAGACTCATAAACTTAGCAGATAAACATTATTTAATCAACAGACTCAAAAAAGGACAAAGACGAGAGGACTACACACTACCATTTAACTTTAATATTTCATTCTAAGTTTAACACAATTTAAGGACATATTAATGAATTATTAGAACTACCAAAGATATGCTGTGCGTATGGATGAATGACAAAATATAGGCAAAACGAACTGAGCAAACATCACAGGAGACAGAGAGAATGACTGATTCAGCACTGATTACATGCCTGTGCAAAATCACTTAAATGTCAATTTAAGTGAATATCACCTCTCAATACATGCATCATTTTTTCATTTTAATATAGTTTTTCTAAAGTGTTTATTTTGGATTATTTTTCATAACAGCAAATACTCTGCATTCAACAGTGAAATAATGCAGTTATTATTGTTGTGTACTCTACCTTAAAACAGCTGGCAAAGGTACCAGCCATTAGTTAACAGACCCTCTGTTTTACCTCTAAAAAAAGTTTAGGTCAAAACTGAGACAAGAGAAAATCTCAACAGAAAGAGCTTACAAACAGAAAGAAGCTACAGTGCCAAATAAAGCATTTGTATGAGGGAGAACAGTGGACTGTTTTATCCGGTAAAATCTCTAATTACCATAATACTTTACATTTAATAAAAATCGTTTGGTTCATATTCCATATTTTATTTTTATTTTACAGTTCATGTCTCTTTTATAATAACATAAAAAACATCCTTGAAATGAATACCACCTTTCCAAAAGGCTATTGTGTCGTCAGACTGCATGTGACAGGTACTGATATGTCACTGTCCTACAGTTGATGGTTGGACTGAGTTGCATAATATTTAGGTTCTTACAATTTTTGTCAGAGATATTTGGAAACAGCTTTAAAAAAAATCAGGTCAGTATAATACCCACCACACATACACATAACAAAATCAAAACCATAGACAAAACACACAAAGTCTGAGGTTGCTGATCTGGGACACACTTTTGCATTCAAGCATGGTTTGCATTCACCCAATGGTTTTCAATGCCCCATTGAAAACCACTAAGTTTTCAATGGGTATTTTTTTGGTATTTTTTGTCACTAGGAACAAATGAGTTGATTTTTGTGGAGCTTAGCTATTTCAGGCTAATTTAAGGAACTGACACCAAAATTCTTAAGTTTTTAAAAAATGAATATCCTCTTGCAAATTTGAGCTATATTCATTCAACACAGCCAAAATGGCTTGAAAATAAAAAAATAAATGGCACAAAATGTCCCTAGGATGTTTTAAGGGTTAATTAATGAATAATATGTTATAATTGTTGATTTATTTTCAGAGAAGGCACAAATCACATCTCCAGTGTTACAATGATCTGACAGCAAGGACTATGAAAAAAAAAACAGCTGGACACCTCTATCTGGCCAGTTCAACAACCTCCATCAATGTCCTCAAGTCAGTGCCCAGTGTACTCAACTTGTCCCTCAAAATCAACACTCTGCAGCATGTGAGAGACGTTTTAGCTCAGAGGCAGACTCGGCTCAAAAAACTTTGAAAACCAACTCTTGTTGAAATTGAACAAGAAGTTCTGGTAATGCAAATGACAATGAAACTGCCATGTTAAAACTGTTGCGCAAAGGGGAAAAAACTAAAATGTTTATAGAGGAGCCTTGCCAGCATTAAGACTTGTTGAATTGTCATGTTTGCAACACGTCAGAAGTTAAAGAAAATAAAGGTCTGTTCTGTTGATTAGAATAGTTGAAAAATCTGTGGATAAGTTAACCTATTTGATCAGATAAATGACTGAAAAATGTGACATGATCTGCCTTCCAAAGCTTCACATTGTGTCTTCAAAGTCTTTGTTTTCTTAGCACACTGAGATCTTTACTGAACTGTCAGTGAGGAATAATTTTGAAGTAATGCTCTTAAAAATGTCACGAACGAACTAATCAAACTAATTGCCAGTACTAAAAATGTCAGTGATTAATAGCCTAGTCAGTTATTAGCTTATTTTTGCCATGTCAATTCTGGATAAATTTTTTTTTCAGTACTGCAGCCAACAGAGTCTCGTGCTTAGATTTACAATAAAGTAAATGGTTTGAAGGTATAACCATCTTCTTTACTGGTTTTGCCGAATGATATTCTAAAATGCAGATTAGTAATTCTTATACCTCTGCGGATGCCACGGCAACAACTTTTGTTTATTGTAAAGGTTATTGTACTTATGCTTACCCTCTGTGATACATTTCATGCTCTATTTTATCATTCTTTTGTTACCTGTTACCTGACAGGGTAACACAGCCCCATACTATGATTTCTTTTTTTAATTGAAATATAGGCCTGGACATTAAGAGACAACCCGCTGTGTGAGTGCTTTTACTGTTGCTTTTTGCAGCCTTGATGATTTTTCTAAGCTTAAAATGCTGTTCCTGAGCTGAAATGCACACTTTGGTCAAATATGGTGTAACTGCTATTTCTTTAATCCAAATCAACTTAAACATCATTTGCCTTCATATTTATCATGTTTGAAGCTATTCTGAAGAAGAAATTTGTGTGTCAACATGAAGTTCACATTACTGCAGCCTTCATGATGTTTATACGCTGAAAATGCTGTTCTGGAGCTGAAATGCACAGTTTGGTAAAATATGGTGTAACCGCTATTTCGCCAATCCAAATCAACTTAACAGAATACACAAATGCAATAACAGTTAGATCTACATCTGTCCTAATTAGTTGGTAGTGGTATTGATAAACCTGTTAAAATTCAGTCTACACTTGTTTGCAGCTTTCTCTTCTGCTTCAACTACTGTGTTACTTTTAGTCTGTATTATCGGTTTTAAATCTTTGTATTTCTCTATATTGCTCTTCATTTGTAAAATATGTTACTCTAGTGCCAGAAAACACATCTCACAGATAGATTCACAGACTCTGGCTGACTTGCTGAGATGATAAGCAGCTTCATGGGACCACCCTTTAGATTGTTAAGTTAAGCCATAAGATATCCTTGGTATGTTCAACTCCCTTTGTAGAACAGGCCCCAGACATGGTAAACCACAGAAAATTAAACAGACAAACAAATAGTAAATGACCACTACTGCCAGAATTTCTCCACGACAGTTCTGAGTACATATAAAGTATGTGGTAAAAGTTCGGTTCATTAAAATAATGAATTGTGTTGTCTCACCGTGGAGATCATTTTATTAAGGGTTAGGAAATAAATGTGATTTGAGAATGGATGGACAAACATTAGAGAAGTCATCAACACAGAGAAGGAACAATAGGGAGCAAAAGATTCTAGATCTATTTCCCTTCGGCTCTGCAGGCCTCTGCAGTAGCACGACTGTGACAATATCTCTATTAGGAGTGATAGAAGGTGTGTAGCTTCCACATTATTAACTGTGCTGGTCTGACATCAGCATACAGTGGCTGAGAGTAATGCCTGCTGACATCCCTTTAATGCACACTCCAAAGCTGCCACCAGCATCGCCTTTAGAACACCAAGGTCATTTGACCTGACTGAATTCGAAGCATTTTAATAAACAGATGCAGTGTTGGGAGAGAAATACTGCAAGAGGTGGACTCAGGAGAAGCTTCCATGGACATAACTCACACAGTAGTGACTGCATTGTGCTACAGTCACTGACAAAATGTACTGCATCACTGCAAGTTTATCCTAGAACACTTAACTTTAACACCGAACATCTTTGATATGGGACTGACAAATGCAAATTAATTTGTTAAACAAACTAACAAGCCAGATTTTAACTTTATCAAATATACTGCACAGATCTATGTTAACTAGCCTTGGCCAGAAGTTACATCTTTTATATTGACCACACTTTTTGTATTTATTTTAGTGTTTGATATCTTTATTGAAATTTCAACAATATAGAAAGAATAAAATAAAATAAAATAAATAAATAAATACAAACACCCGCCCGCATAAAACAAATTGATCAATCCCTACTGCCACTTACAGAAAACACTGTTTAAAACACAAAACATTCAGACCGTCAGTAAACAAATCAGCCAGACTACTGACCCTAGTTATTCTCTTACCGTTGTTGATGGTTGGCTGAAAAAAGTCAAAAAAGGCCTCCACACCTGATAAAACTTTTTCTCAGAGCTCCTCATTACAAATCATATTTTTTCCAACTTGAGATGAAACAATACATCTTTAATCCAGTGTGATACTGTAGGTGGGGCAGCATCCTTCCATTTGAGAAGAATTAGACGCCGTGCTAACAAGGTTGAAAAGGCAGTAAGTTTTCGACCCCCGGCAGGAAGTCCGAGCTCCACATCAGTAATCCCAAAACGAAACAAAAGCGGATTCAGGTTTAAATGGACTCCTAGTATACAAGAAAGTGCTTCACGTATACCTTCCCAATATTGTTGTATTTTAGGACAGGACCAAAACGTGTATTAAAGTGGCCTCTGCTGATTTACATCTGTCACACATCGGGTCAATATGGGGATAAATCCTAGCCAGTTTAGACTTGTGGAGATGTGTTCGATGCACTACTTTGAATTGAATAAGAGAGTGTCTTGCACACATTGAAGATGAATGAATTTTTCTAAGAATATCAGCCCATTCTACTTCACTAATACTCATCTGGAGATCCTGCTCCCATGCCTCCTTAATAGTAGACATAGAGAAGACATCCATTTGGGAAATCAAGCGCAGCATTAAAGCAATAACTTTCTTTTTTGTTGGGTTAAAAGACATCAGGTCATCAATTACATTATTGGGAGGTTTGTCTGGGAACCCTGGGATGGAACCTGACACAAAGTGTCTCACCTGTAAGTATCTAAAAAAATTAGAGGGATGTAAATGATATTTGACTGACAGCTGTTCAAAGGAAGCAAATCTATTATCTATATAAAGGTCACTGAAACTTTTCAGCCCCTGTCTGAACCACGTACAAAACGTGGTATCCTGCAATGAAGGAGGAAAAAAATCATTAGACATTATTGGACTAAATAGACTCATATTTTGGAGATCAAAATGTTTCCGAAATTGTGAGTATATTTTAATTGAATTATGAACTATAGGGTTGTTAATGGTTAAGTTTTGAAGCAGTGGAACCAATGCCCCAGTTATAGCCGGTAGAGACAAAGAGCTACAGGAAAGTTTCTCCAACTCAACCCATGCTGGCCCACTATTGTCAGAATGATAATATACCCAGAAGGATAGACAGCAGAGATTGGCTGCCCAATAGTAATGCTGAAAGTTTGGGAGCGCTAGACCACCATCTTGCTAAGATTTCTGCAGGTGTTCTTTATGCAGACGTGGCTTTTTGCCATTCCATATGTAACCCACAGGTTCTGCGCCTCTGCTCCGGTGGGGCGCCTCTCCTCAGCTGAACGCCGGTCTAACTACGGTGTCCTCGAAGGGATAAAAATATAGAATTTGCTTAATTCAACCGAACAACATACAGTGCTACAGTACCACCTAGTGGGATGTTTCTGTTACTGCCTTACACATATAAAGGATGAAATTATCGATTCAAGTTTTTTAAAGTAACCCTTGGAGATGAACACAGGGAGACTCTGAAACAAATATAAGTATTGGGTAGCACAGACATTTTAAGAACATTCACTCTGCCAATCAGAGAAAGTGGAATGAGTGACCATTTCAACAAGTCCTGTTGAATCTTAATTTGTAGTTTGTCAAAGTTGTTTTTAAAAAGATCACTAAAATTTCTTGTCACACTAATGCCAAGATAGATAAAGCTATGTGTAGCAATCTTAAGGGGTAATGTAATATTTTCTAGAGCCGAATCAGACAGGTTTAGTTTCAGCAGTTCGCTTTTATGTAAATTTAATTTATACCCTGATATTTCTCCAAACTCTGTGAGGAGCTCCAAAATAGAGGTAATAGTTGTCTCAGTCTTAGACACAAACAGCAAGAGATCATCGGCATAAAGAGATAATTTATGTACAGTGCCATACCTTTCAATGCCATGTATAGAGTGGTTATTTCTTATGGCTATGGCAAGGGGCTCAATAGCTAAGACAAAGAGCAAAGGGCTAAGCGGACATCCCTGCCGAGTACCACGATGCAACCGAAACAGTTTGGAATAATGATTATTCGTTAATACCATTGCCGAGGGACAAGCGTTTAATAATCTAACCCATGACATGAATGTATTACCAAACCCAAATCTGCGGAGAGTCTCAAACAGATAGTGCCACTCCATTCTATCGAATGCCTTCTCTGCATCCATGGAGAGAAGGCATTCAGAGTCCGACTGACTTGGTGTGTATATGACATTCAACAGACGACGGATACTAGAAAAGGAGCGTTGATCTTTCACAAAACCCGTCTGATCCGGAGACATTATATTGGGCAATACCTCTTCTAAACGACGAGCTAAAACTTTAGCAAGAATTTTATAATCGCAATTCAAAAGCGAAATTGGTCTATAAGATGCACATTCCAAAGGATTTTTATCTTTTTTCGGAAGTAGTGTTATACAAGCTTGAGTCAGAGTGCTAGGAAGAGAGCCCCTGTTAATGGACTCTGCACATACTGCTGTAAAGATGGGTGTTGTTCAGAAAACGCGGCATAAAATTCACTCGGCAGGTCATCAGGGCCAGGTGATTTCTGAGGTTGTAGTGATTTGATTGCCGCAGCAATCTCCTGCTGCTGTATTGGTGCATCCAAGGCAGACACCTGATCTGAAGATAAGGTTGGAGTTGGTAAATCCCTAAAAAAGTTGGAGAGGAGAACAGGCTCACTGGAGTTATTAGAACTATACAAATCTTGCTAATAGCGCTAAAATGCTTCATTTATGCCTGACTGATCAGTGACCGTCTCACCATTTTGGAGTGTCACCCCGTTAATTACTTGTTTTGCTCTGGCGCCCTTCAACTGCCTTGACAGAACCTCCCCTGTCTTGTCCCCATGTTCGTAAATATGACTACAATTCTTTAACAGTAAATGTTCAATATGATGTGATGTCAGTATATCATATTCTGAACTAAGCCTTAACCGCTCTTTGTAAAGATCTGGAGATGGAGTTTGTGTATTTCTATTATCTAAATCAGCTATTGTCTTTCCAGTTCCACTTGTTTTAATTTTAGTCCTTCTTTTTTTTTAGCCATAAAAGATATTACTTGGCCTCTTAAATATGCCTTAAGGGCTTCCTAGACAGTCAAAATAGAAACATCTGGTGTGATATTTAAATCTAAGAAGAGAGAAATTTGGTTGGACATAAAAAATTTTTCCTCAGATAATAGAAGAGAATTGAATCTCCACATTCGTCTGGGAATCCCAGAATCTGGAACGTTCAGTTTAAATAAAAGGGGAGCATGATCTGACACTACTATGGGTTGGTTTTCACATGACTGAACATCTGATGTCAGTTTATTATCAGTAAAAAAATAGTCAATTCTACTATACGTTTGATGAGCATTCGAAAAAAAGGAGTACTGTCTGTCTTTAAGTGCAAAAAACGCCAGATATCCAGTATGCCATAGGTAGAGAGATATGACTGCATATAAGTGACAGATTTAGAAGTTGCATATCCCGGCCGAAAAGATAAACGATCCATCTCAGGGTCCAGACAAAAATCAAAACCGAGCAGGAGCCTGAGCCCGAATAACAAATGACTTTGTGAGGCAGCATCGCTACTGTAAGGTGCGAATTCAAAAACACTTCTGTATCAAAACAACGTGGCAAAAGTAAACATAGCACGGTCCATGCCACAAGAAGCCAATAATCACTTCTTCAAACTGAGATAGTCACATCTGGCAAGCATCAAAACTAATCAGTCAAGAGTTTTTAAAGTCTTCAACAAATTTCTCGGTGTCTACCACAAAGCCGAATGCGATGCGAGTGCCATCCTTATTGACAATACGAAGCCGCGCAAGTATAGCAGCGAAGGCTTCAGCCCCAGTTTGTACAGGTCTGACATGACCGCCGTGTATTTCCTCCTCTGACTGACCACCTCAGGGCTGTAATCCTCGTAGATCCTGAACAGGTTGTTTTGGTACTTCAATGTGCCCCTTTTCCTGGTCTCCCGGATCACCAGCTCTTTGTGTTGGTGCCAATGAAAGCAAATGATGACAGGTCGTGGTCTGCCGCTGGGACCTGGTTTGGGGGCCAGGCTGCGGTGCGCATGGTCCAGCTCCGGGGGAGAAGGGAAGATGTCACGTCCAAAAACATCCTGTAGCAGTTGCGAAAAGAACTTGCTTGGTTATGGACCTTCACTACTTTCTGCTATGCCGATTAATCTGACATTACTTTGTCTACTTCTCCCTTCCAAGTCGGTTAGCTTAGCCCTTAGCTTGGTGTTATCAGCCTGAAGCGTTTTGCAACAGTCCTCCACTTTAGCCAAACGTTGACTAAACGAGTCCGTGTCGCCTTCTAGAGAATCCAGACGCTCGCCTTGACTATTAACAGTCTCTTGAAGCCCATCTAGCTTGTCATTCACTTGGCCAAAAGATTTCTTCAACTCGGCAAGCAATGATGTCTTTAGATCGGCGAGCGAATCTGTTAGATCAGCTTTGCTAATGCTGCTAGTAGCAGCAACAGGCTCCTGCTCGGTTTTGTTGCTTGACTTTGCAAGTTTTGGTGGCATAATGGGACAAAACATGGACAGTTAGAGGAAAAAATACTTGAAAATAAGCATTGTAAAAAATAAAAAAATAGATGGGTATGGTTAGAGTTAAAAGTTGTGGGAGCTGGGGGAGAACGTGACCTACTCCATCTTAAACCGGAAGCCCTCTTTTTTGTATTTATTTTGCTAAAGTGTAGGATTGGGTTCAGATTGCCAGTTCTAACCCACTGACTGAACTCTGTCAAAGCTTGTTTGCAGGTGAAAATACCAATCACTCTGTAACGTGAACTTCGGCTCTGCAGTTCAGTCCGCTTTTTATGTATCAAATCAACATTTTGAGTTGTAAGCACCATAAATGTGATTCAGGAGCATTATTATTGCTGCACTCCAGTAGTAGTTTCAGAGTTCTCAAAATCAACATATCAGATCTTTTACTGCTCTTTGAGCCAATGGTTGTGAAATTAATTAGACTGGCTTAAATTATCCATCCATCCATTATTCATACACTGCTTAATTCTCATTGGGGTCACAGGGGGGCTGGAGTCTTTCCCAGCTGACTTAAGGTGAAAGCAGGGGACACCCTGGACAGGTCACCAATCTATCATAGGGTTACATATAGTGACAAACAAGCACACTCGCATTCACACCTATGGACAATTTAGAATCACAAATTAACCTCAGCATGTTTTTGGACTGTGTGAACCCAGGATCTTCAAGCTGTGATTCAAAAATGCTAACCACTGCATTAATTATCTTAATGGTAAATAATTTGGTAAATAACATTAGAAAGTGTCTTTCTGACTTCTCAACAACAGCAATAACAAATTCATACAAAAAATTTACTTGAGGGTATTTCAATAAAAGTTGGTGATAATATTCAGTAAAGAATTTCAAAGGATTGTCATGGAATTATTACACCTGCTGTCTAAGTTTAACCCTTTGATGTGCAGTGTGGGTCAGGAGATTGCCATTTTCCATTGGATTTGGGCCACTTTTGACCCATGTTGCGTATCAAAGGGTTAAGTAAGAAAAAGACACACTGCTGGGTTTCCAGTAAAACAATGCATCATTGCAATGGGGACGAGACCTCACTCCTCACAGGGAGACCTTACTCCTCATAGTAGGAAGTGTCACAGAGCAGGGGGGCTTGAACCCAGAGTGCAGGCACACAGGAGGCAGATGGATTCTTAAACGAGGATTTTAATTTACAAAAACCAAAACAAACCAAACTCCATACAGAAGTCAGAGAATTTAACAAAAAAAACCCAACAAATAGAACTCTAAAATAAACAAGAACTATAACTAAACTGGCCACTACACAGGCTAAAGCCTAAACTAAACACAACGGCTAGACTCACAGTCCAAAAAGTTCACTGGGTGGGCAACAGACCGGAACCAAGGCCGACCTGGGCCGAATGACTGGCAGGGAGCCAGCAGAGACAATGATCCAGCACTGACTGGTGGGGCAAGTCCGGCTTTAACAGCCACTGATCACCGATTGGACTCAGCTGCGCTCTCACCACAGCTGAGTCCAATCGGCCAGGACAGTCAGCTGGTCCATGGTGTAGCACAGAGGAGGGAGGGGCCATGACAGGAACACCTTACTCCCCTGTCCCCCAAAGAAGAATAAGAATGACAACCTATTTATAACACAACAGTCAACAAATCCTATTTTCCCATTGACTTGTTTCAAATAGGTTGTACGTTTAAACTGTGTGTTACAGTTTTCCGTAGAATTATTCTCAATTAAGTCCGTAGGAACAGCTCCTCTTCTGTTAATTTTAGACTTCTAGAATCTGGGTGGTCTGGGGGTGACACAGTCTCTATGGGATATTGAAAGTGTGACAGCTGTAAGGAAGCAGCAGAGAAGTGTATAAGACTTCAACTCTGCTTCCTGGCCTCACCTTTGGACTGTCAGTGGTTTGGTTTTCGAATAAAATTGTTGAATTCACATTGCATTCAAGAGATAATACTTTGGCTCATTACACACTTGTGGTCCATATGCTTGTTTGATAATTGCATTCACATTTCAGAGGCCTGGTGTGTCATAGCGTGGTAGCTTGGCGATCGTGTGAGCTCCAGAAATGTCTACTGACATTCAGTGGCCTTTTCACCTTTTCCTCTGGGGAGCTGAAATAATGAATTACATGACTTCACTGACCCAAAACACACCACATAAAAAGCAATGACAGGGAGAAGACACATTAAGAAGTCCTGCTTGATTACTATGCAAATCAATCATTAACTGCAAATATAGTATGCAAATGTGCTCAAATCAGACACAAACACTGATTCCCCATTGTGACTTGGAATCCATGTATGAAAAGAGCTCATGAAGACATAAATCAATAGAGCTATTTGAGGTCACTTACAGGAGCATTCTGATCCTGTTGATAGTATGTTCACTATACATTATCAGCTCTGTCACCTTGGGATTATTGTCACTACCTGCCGATGAAACTTGCAAAAACGAATCAGGGAGGTGTGGATTGAACTGAGAACCATTCTAGTGAATGGGACCTGGAGGAGGCATGACTGTCAGCAGGTTTGATGATGTGGCTTCTGTCCACTCTCCACCACCTTCACTTCATAATCTCTTCTGTCCATTCCTTCTACTGTCCACTCACTTCCACCCACCTTCCCTCACCCCATTCACTTGGCACTCCATTACTATTATCCACCTTAACAACTCTCCCCTCAACCCCCGTTCTCTGCATCATCACCCCACTATCTGTCACCAGTGACTCCATCAGCTGCCTCCTGCCCCTCCCCATTCAGTAAGCACATGGGCATGCAGGTGGATGCTCCACATGTTGACTACAGTTTCTGAGGCTGCAGAGCAACACATGTATACAATAATGAGCGGCACTGGTGCACTTAAGGGTACAGTCCTGTCTCCCTTCCTGTTCACTCTCTACACCTGTGGTCTGACCTCTACATAGTATAATAATAAGAATAATAATAATAAAAAATATCACAAAATTGTGTTTATGAACTGTTTTGTTGGTGTGATGCAGACAATACTGAGTAAGTATATGTCTGTATTTTTTGGCATTCACAGTTGTTTTTTCTCATCATGTCTTTTGTTTTTGATTAGTATACAAAGCACTTTAACACACAGTTTTATTCTATATTTTCATGTAAATAAATCCCACAACTCCAATAAAATGATTTATTACTTGTACCAAGTATTGTCTGTACAAAATGCTTCCATATCAACCGACTTTATAGTTTATTTGTTTAATTCAACCTTTATTTCTTGCCAATTACAAAGATTGCAAAAAACAAAAACAAACAAACAAACAAAAATCTATGGCTTTTAGAGGAATGTGAAATTCTGATCTTGAATCACATCTTCCTATATTTGTTGCATTCATATTGCATGTATTTTAGAGATCATATACACTTAAAAATGTGCACATTGCTTTTTCTAAAAGTAAAATTGCATACAGAGTGTATATAACTTAAGTGCTCATTATTTCCTCTTAGGAGATAAAATCCAGGATGGGTTTTTTTTTTCCAAAGCTGGACTTTTGAGTTTGAATAGAATTTTGTTACTGTTAGGATTTATTTTCTAAGGTACTAATAACTGAACACTAAAATTGATATTACATATGAGTGTTGTAATATTGATAATAATAACCATTTAATGTGCAATGAATCCACAAGTTGTGTTTGACCTTTAAAAGGGAAGAGATGGAGCTAAGCTCTAACTCAAAGCTCTGATGGACACAGACAGGTCAGGATAGAAAGATACAGTCGCTTACAAAAAATGCTTCTTCTGCACATATGCACACCAACAAAGATAGAGCTTTGGCCTTGATACACAGCACATTCCTGCTTTCTTATAATGTAACATTTAATTTTACTGAAACTGCTAGCTCAAGGTTGCTTGAGGGAGAAACCATAATAATCCTCCTTGAGGAACACTTGCATCCCCCCTACGAAATACCACTAATGGCTACATCACATCTCAACTAACAATGGACTAATACAAACTGGTAGAAAGTGGGAAAAAGTTTGCAGGAGGTTCTTCTTACAGGGTGCCGCTCCTGGGGATTGGATGAATCGTGTGCCAAGAGATATGGAAATATCTGTGCACCAACTAATGGGAGAACTAAGTCTAAACCATGGATTATCCCCACCTTTAGCCAATCACATCTCAATAACTGAATTAGATGTTTATATCTTTGACTTATCACACAATACTAGACTGAATAAAATGTGTTCATTTTTGATTTTATCATTTTCTGGGAGGCTGTTCCAAATAGAAAAGGTCCTTGTACAAGATTCTTTTGAGACACTGATATTTAGAAAATAAACAGCTTATTTGGAGAGAAGTAGTTTGTCTTCTATCTCAAAAAACAAACACACTCAACATTAAAGAACACACATTTACTTCCCCGTGACAAGATGAAAATGCAAAATACAGGAGTCATATTGCACATGAACAGTGACGGTAATTTCACGTGGACAATGATGTTTGTAGCTTTCTCATTTATTTGTCATATGCAGGTCCTAGTTGGTTAAACATAATGTCTTGAAATAGGTTTTGGCCATGGCTGGACTGATAAATGAATAACCCCAAGGGTGAGGGGCTCCCTCGGTTTTAAAAATGTCATTTAAAGAGCAAAAATGGTGAGACAAAATTGTCACAAAAAGATACAACTGAACCAAAAACACAGCCAATATAAAACAACGCAGATAACAGCTCAATACAATGACAAATACACATTACAACCACATATCAAGGCACAAATAGTGAGTTTTTTCTTGCCACTGTCATCTTAGGTCTTACCCAGGGGGTTCAGGCATATGGGTTCTGTAAAGCATCTTGAGACAATCTGAATTGTAATTGGCGCTACATAAATTAAACTGAATTGAATCACCAGAAACAGGTGCAAAAATAGCCAAAAAAAAAGACAAATCCATGACATGGAGTTTAAAAAATTATTTATTTGTCCTCTGTGGTCCTCTGGCCCGCCCCCTGGACGCCTCACCCAGCCTCCCCACTTTTAATGCACCACATGACACTCAGGGTCACACTATCACGGTGCAGGGATAATGTCTCCAGTCTGGGATCGGGAGACATATTAATAGGGAGTAATGGGGGAGATTTCACCAATATGGCCTCGCTGGTGGGACCCGGCCCCCTTATGGCTATGGGGTGACGGGGGTGGACCATCATCTGTGTTGCTGTGGCCGGGGGGTCCCCGGGACCTGGGGGCTGTGGTCGGGGGGGGTTCTCCTGTGTGCCCGACGGGTCCGGGCAGGTGCGATGGCTCTTGGTGGGCTGCGGGGGCTGGATTGGCCGTCTTGGTGGGCGCTGTAGCTGTACTGCGGGCTGGTGGCGTGTGGTGGCTCTGTCCTGGTGGGTTGTCAGGGCGCATTGCGGGGGGTGGGGGCCCTGGGTGTACTGCGCTCACCTGGGGCCTGGTGCGGGGGGTATGCGGGGTGCCTCCCTGTCGGCGTCGCCGGGCCCCACCACACTATCCATTTTTACCCTCTGGACTCGCATCGGGTCCCGGCTCCAATTTCCTCTGACCGGCTCCCGGTGGCGGCCTGCCTTGTGATGGGCTGGTTGCCGCCCCTTCGGTGGGCCGCTCGGCCCCTGTGTCTGGCTTCCTGGCTGTGTGGGACCGTTGGCCCCCTCGGGGGGGGGAGAGGGGGTGGGGTTGGGCGGGTCGGGTGGTGGGGTGAGGGGTTTGGAGGGGGCTGGGGCTGGGGTGGGCGGGGTTGGGGTTTGGGTGGCGGGTGGGTCCTCGTGCCCCGGGCTGCCTGGGTCGGTCTTGGCGCGCTGGGGGTGTCGGTAGCTGCTCCCTCTTGCTCTCCGGGTTCGCGTTGTTCACGGTGGCCCCGGAGGCTCTCTGGGGGTGCCGCCCTGTGGCTCCTACGGCCCGGGGGGAGGGTTGCCCTGTTGGCTTGGCCCTGCCTTGCCTTGATTGCTGTTCTGGGCTTCGGGGTTCTTCACACTTGCATGTTTGATCAGGTCTCGCCAGCTACTGCCGAGTCCCATTTCAGTGAATGATGGGTCCCGCCAGAATGTGCTGAGAATCTCTCCAGACTCTCTACCCTAAACTCATTCTCTCTTGCACTAGTATCCTCTTCTGGCCTGTTCTATTCTATTCTACACTATCAAGACATCCACAATTATGGTGCTCAGTACCGTTTGTTTAATTATTTATTTATTGTATCTCTTTTTCTTTTCTGCTGGTTTGGATTGCTTTTCTTTTTTCAAAATTTTTTAATTTTTTTTAAATTTTTTTTTAAAAAATTGATTGACAGTTAGTAGTTGGGAATAACACACCACCTTACTATCTTTAATTGCAATAGCACCGCCTGTTAATTTCTATCCCTGTTCATCCTGTTCGTCCTGTCCAGTCTTTGTTTCCCCCACACATCACTGAGGTGTAGCACTGCCCTCCCTGGCTCATAATAGGGAATTCTAATAAAGAAGGTCTGCTTAGCTTTCAGGGAGGGCCGGTGATGGTCACACACATGCACTAAATATTAAAATATTTGGCTGCAAGACTAAAATATGCATCAATCTCATACAATGTTGACTCCCCTCTTGTGGAGTTAAGCAATGAGAACAAATGCAGACAAAAAATAAATAAATAAAAAAAATAAATAAATAAATAAAAAATTATTTGAAATCTTGAGAGAGACAGACTTTGTTGCCTCCAGTACCAAAATCGCAAGGGGAAATAAAAAAATGCTCACAATTCACCAAGAAACTTAATCCTTTCTTTATTTTCAGAGCTCATTGTTGGCACAGATATTCTGTCCTGGTTGCACTTACAGCTTTGACTTGAGATTTGGTGTACCAAGTATGTTGGTTCCAGTTCGTTGCTATAGAGCTATTTTATGAAACAGTGATGTGGACTTGTTTGTAGGACCACAAAAACTGGTGCATATGGGATTTTACAGTGCTGTGAAAAAGTATTTTCCTGATATGTTCCATCACACCTACAGATAATTTAGAATCACCAATTGACCTCATCATGTTTTTGAACTGTGGGAGGAAGTCAGAGTACTTGGAGAAAACTCATGCATGCATAGGGAGGAAATGAAAACTCCATGTAGAAAGACCACAGGACCAGGGCAGGACGCAAACCGGGGATCTTCTAGCTGTGAGACGATGGTGCTAACCACCGAGCTACTGTGTAGCCATCATCAAACTAATATTTCTATTTCTTCAATATTAGACAGAGACAATCTCCACAACGCAAAATGCTGTTTCTAAATGACAATTTGTTGAAAACCTATATCATCCCTGTGAAAAAGAAATTGCCCTCTGAGCCTAATAACTGGTTGGGCCACCCGTGGCAGAAACAACTGCAGTTAGACGTTTGTCAGCTTTTGATCAATCTTGTACATCATGATGGAGAAACTTTGACCCACTGTTCTCTGCAGAATAGTTTCGGCCACTTTTGGTAGTTTTTGATCATGCACTGACCTTTAAAGGTCTTGTCACACCATCTCAACTAGATTAAAGTCCAGACTTTAACTTAGCCACTCCAGAACCTTAATTTTATTCTTTTTGAGTCACTCAGAGGTGGATTTGATTGTTTGCTTTGGGTCATTGTCTTGCTGCACAATGCATTTATATTGAGCTTTTGGTCATGACCGATGGACAGATATTCTCCAGGAGGATTTTCTGATAGAAAGCTGAATTCATGGCTCCATCAATTATGACAAGTTGTCCCAGATCCTGTGGAAGTAAAGCAGCCCCAAACCATCACACGACCACCACCATGTTTTACTGGTAGTTTCATGTTATTCTTCTGGAACACTGTATTAGTTTTACGCCAGATGTAACAGGACCCATGTCTTTCAAAAAGTTCCACCTTTGACTCATCAGTCCACACAGTGGTATCCTAAAAGTCTTGGAGCTCATCAAGATATTGTTTTTGCAAATGCCAGATGAACCTCTTTGTTCTTTTTGGTAAATAGTAGTTTGCACTTTGCAACTCTCCCATGATGCTGCTTTCTTCCAGTGTCTTCCTTATTGTGGAATCGTGGAGACGAACTTTAACTGATGCCAGTGAGGGCTACAGATCTTTTGCTGTCAATGGGGTTCTTTTGTGACCTCCTGGATGAGATGTTAACATTCAAATGTTGATAGGCTGGCCACTCCTGGGAAAATTCACCACTGTTCCACATTTTCTGTATTTGTAGATAATGTCTCTCACTGTGGTTCTCTGGAGACCCAGAGCCTTAGCAATGGCTTTGTAACCCTATAGACTGATAAATGTCAAATGACTGTTTCACATCTGTTCTTTAATCTCATTAAAACTTGATATCATGTGCTGCTTTTTGAGATCCTTCAGCTGCTTCACAATGCCAGACAGGGTTATTTAAGTGATATTTAGATTCAACAAGTCTGGCAGTAATATATGAATGTGTGGTTGGTGAAGCTGAACCAAATGACCAAATAAATTTGGTTATTTGGTAGATTGTTGGCTAAGGGGACAATGTTACAAGTAGCTATTACATTTTGATCTCTTAAAATGGCTCTCCAGGTAAGATGTTTTGTTGTGGGGTGAATTAGAAATATTGTCAGGTCTCAGAACATATGACACGTTCAAAATTCAGCCAAAATATTCTACAGGCCTTATTGTTAGGTTCTAAATAATGAAACAGGTCAACTCTGAAAGAAGAAGAAGAAGAATCATACAGTACAGCAACATATTTTCCTGAATTCTTTCTAATGTGACACACACTGACACATCATGGCTTAATAAAGCAAATTGGTTGTCTTCTTCTTAGTATAAAGATAAGAGGCAGAGAACTGGAAACTAATTCTCTGAACCTGTCACTTCTGTCCTCATCTTGGTTCTCAGAAGTACAGAAATGGGGTTTATGCACTGAAAGTGCTAGAAAATTCCTGTCACACAGTGTCTGTCCAGGTGGAGAAGAGTCTCCAGCGTGGAGGATTAAGGTTGACAGTGCCATGAGCTGATGTATTGACTTTGTAATCCTTCACAATAGACTTTACCTTGATCTGGCATCGACATGGATTTACAGGTGCTTCTCACCCAGTCACTGAGAGACCAAAGAAAGAGAGCTACATAACCCAGCTGACCCAAAGCATCTATCTTTTAAAAGCATAGATAGGTGTGCATTTCCATCCAGAATTAAAATGGATCCTTAAAAGCTATACTCTCAGACATGTGTCAAGAGTCCAACTACTTGTTCTCAATAAAAGCTACATGTTGGTGTGTCACTCTGTTGTAATTGAATGTGGTAAATTCCAAGAGGTCTGGTTGCATTTCTATATGTGGTTGCATGCCGACACAAAGTACTGATATTATGGTTTTACCAGAAACAGGAGGGAAATGAGCATTGGTTGGAAAGTACTTTAAGAAGCAGATTGTATTTTGTGCTGTGGATATTATATCTGGCAGCAGGATAGTGCAGTGTAGACGCTATGCTAATAACCGTGTGAGGTAAGCACGCAACAGTTAGCAAAAGGACAAAACACACAAACACTAGAAAGAAAAACTACACACAGATTGACTCAATAAACTACACTTACCTCACAGCCTGAGTGGAAGGAATCCATCAGGAGGCAGACTGCAGGTGGAACTGGTTTGGATTAGCATGGCAGGGTTCGAGTTTGCCCATGGAGGTAGAAGAGCAGGCAGGGAATGGCAGAAGCTGTAACAGAAGAGAAGGCAGGTTAGAATGAGGCAGAAACAACAACAAGAACTGAATATTTGTCCTGGCTGCCTGATCAGTAGTCAGTAGCTCAACAGTCCGGCATCAGTTGAGCCAGCCTTCACATCCTCATGCATCAATAAGCCTTGTGCGTCCATGACGACTGCATCCTGGGAACATACCACATACCTGTCATTTTGGAGATGACCTAGCCACCACAATCTGGCCTTTGTTAAAGTCAATCAGATCCTTATGCTTCATATTTTTCCCCTCTTCCAACACATCAGCTTCAAAAAGTGACTGTCCGCTTCCTATTTAATATATCCCACCCCTAAACAAGTGCCATTGTGACAAAGTCATCAATGTTAATTACTTCATCTGTAATTGGTTTTAATGTTGTAGTACTGGTGCTGTTTGCTAAAGCATACCTATGGTGTAAGACTGGTCTCGAGCCTTCCAGGCACTCTGGTTATTTTTCATTGTGGAAGATGCAAGATGCATTAATTGCATCTTTTTATTTCCATTTTTATTGAAAGTGAAAAGAATTGTTGAGACCTCCCAGAAGCTAGCTGGGGCAGACAGTAGACTAAAAGCTTCCAACATTGACAAGAGCTTGATTAGGCTGAGACAGATAAGGGCTCAGGCTGCCCAGGGAGTGGACCTTGGTGGGAATGCAGCTGAAGGCAGCACAACACAAGATGAACTAGCTGTAATGGACCTTTGCAGTATCTCCCGCTGCCCCAGTTCAGGGTCTACCCAGCAGCTCATCACAGGCTGATCACTTCTCTGCAGCAGTTAATAGCTCCATCGAGCCTCTTCTTTATTGAGCCCTGCTCCCCTTCTCTGAACTGCAGCGTCACCTCTTCCCCAGTCTCCCATGATAGACATGTAATAAATCTGCTTTGATGGTGGTAGAGGCAGAACAGGCTGCGCTTGACTTCATTCACTGATTACCTCACTCCCAGGTTGACCAAAAGCTGCTTGTTCCAGTTGGTGGTGATGGTAATACTGTCTGGGAGGTGAACAGACACATGGAATGATCAATTTCAGAATCGGCATGTTTACTGGGTTTAGGGAAGGGAACAGGAGCAAACAAGCTTTTCAAGCTTTTCTTCAAACTTTTTAGGGTATAGGTTTTTGAGACACTAAAGGGAACACTAACTTAGACTAGTTTTTCATTTAATTTGCAGTTCTTCATATGTACTGTATTTCACATTACATAGAGAAAGAAAAACAAAAACCAAGAACATTTTTAACCCTGTAAAGCCTGACCCACAAAAAAATAGCCAGGAAATTCAAATTTTTTGGAATTGAGATTTTTATTACCCCTTTTAACAAAATCCCCCATTTTTTTGCCATATTATTTTGTTTGTGGTATATTTTTTGTATCATATATGATACATTAGGCATTTTGGGTAACTTTTTGCTCACAACAATCTACAGTAAAACTCCACTTGCTCCAGTCTACTATTAGCATTGAGTGATCTGACACACTCCATAGCAAAAAAAATAATGTAATAATAGATAATATTAAAAGAAAGAACAGAACAACAAACTGCAGGAAGCTTTGTTTCCATCTCCCAGTAGATTCTCACACTGAACATATGTAATAATCCCATATGCATGTACATGCCTAGAACCTGCTCTATCTCCATCCTCATCTTCTTCTAACTGCTCCATGTCACTTGTGTTTCCATCCAGTATCTCCTTGATGACATTTTCAATGTACTTCCTTTTTCTCTCTTCTTCCTCTGGTCGTTTTGACATGTAAAAATTGGTCAATATAGTATAGTGATTATGATTTCAGAGGAATTGTTATTGTATAAATACTCAGAATGCATTTGAAGATGGCATTTTCATTCATTAATTAAGTTAACTAATTGTATATGACAATTCGGGAAAAAAGTGTGTTATAATCCTGGAGTATCATATATGATACAGACATTTTAACACAAGTTAATTGAAATATAAACAATGAATTACTTAGTAAATATGCATTCATTTAATGCAGAAAATACTTATTTTAAAAAAATGAGTACCTATTTAGATGTTATTTTTACCTTTACTTCTTGAAAATCAGCAAGGATTTTCCTGAAAAATGTGCATGGATGGTTTATTGAGAGTAGCCATTTTGAAAAGGGGCAAAATACAACTTCAACTGCCAGTAGTGGGATGATAATCCACAAGGGGGCAGAATACATGTATCAGGTTACATACAACAGGTTTTTAAGGAATTTATCATGTTGATGAGATGGCGGTCTCAAAGTCATGTATCATATATGATAAACGGCTTTACAGGGTTAATATTTTGTGAGGTCAAAATATTGTGCATTTTCTTGGTTAATAATATATTGTAACCATGGTTGTGATACTAGGGTTACCAGAGCATATGATAAAACAAGATAATTGTGTCCTGTGTTAGCTGCACTGTAGATTAGGTCGACTTCTAAACTAAAACAAACCTAAACTAAGAAGTAAGGACCAAAGAAGGAAGAATGTTCTCACATATTTAGGTACTAAAATGTAGTTTATGTGAAGTCACCTTAAGCAGGTCTACATTAACAGTCAAACTGAGTAAAACACCTTTGTTTCATTCCTCATCCATAGTAATAAAACTGATGGAACATAGATCATCCAAGATTTGTTTTTGCAGTTATCCATGTCATCATTGTTTGTGTCAAATTACTTTTTTTTTTGGTGTCATTGCTACAAGTGGCTCTTTCTACCATTCAACTTCAACTAAGAGATATACAACCTAGTTTAGGTATATAGATTTGCAGGTTGTTTGAATTGAATTTGTTTACCATGCAAATTTATCTTGTTTAGATTTTTTTAACATGTAAAATGACTCATTTTAAAATGTATACACCGATTGTGTACAACATTAAAGCCACCTGCCTAACATTGTCTTGGTTTCCTTGTACTGTCAAAATTCGCCCTGTGGTATCAGGCACCAAAACTTTAGCAGCAGAGCCTGTAGATCCTGTAAATTGTGAGACAGGAGCTCTATGAATCAGACTTCTTCCAACACGTCACACAGATGAGATTTGGGTCCAAGTCAACACACAATGCCACACCTTTGTCATGTTCCTCAGACCATTCCTGAATAAGGTTTGCATTGTGTCAGGACATTTTCCTGACAAAACAGACTACTGTCATCACAGAATACTCTCTACACATAGGAGTGTATTTGATCTGCAACAATGTTTGGGTCAGTGGTACATGTCAAAGTCACATCATGACTGCAGAACCTGTTACGAATCCACTGGCCGAGGCTCAGGTGCAGGGTAAGAGAAACGCCACAGGCATAAGGTAAAATACTACAATGTTTATTTACAACACAAGATAGAATATACAAGAACTTCAACTGAAGTCCAAAGACTACAACCGGAAATGCACAAAGGGCATGGAACAGAATACGTAAGGCACAGACTTGGGAATATAGCCCTCTAGAGGGTTGGCAGAATAGTAGCAACCAGAGTTAATACAAAATATAAGGAAAAATAATCAGACCCAAATAAGGCAAGACTAAGGCAGGGAAGCAAAACTATAATAAGATCTGAGCTGTGAAGAGATGAAGCAACAGTTCAACAGAACTAGAATTAACTGAAACATGTAAACTATACAATAGGCTTAGATTAAATGAGTAACTTAGCTGTCACAGAGAGCAGAGATGGGTATGTGAGGCCAAGGCAGGGGAATGGTGGAATGTGGCATTCAGCTTGGCAGCAGAGGCAGGTGCTGCGGATGGAAACTCAACCAGTGGGGAAAGGAATCCAGACAAACAAAGTAAGAGGGTGCAGGTTGATCCAGAGTTCAGACGGAGGTTTGGACAACTGAGATTTGGGGCAGAGGAGAGATCCAGGAAGGAGCACAAGCAGGCGGGAGTCCAGACTGAAAGGCAAAGAACACAGAGTTAGCACAGGCCAAAAAAGAGGTGCTAGGCTGAACAGGGCATCAAGACTGATTATGACTGTTTGATGGCCCAGCATCAAATAGTAGAGTCTGCCTTTATGGGTGAGGGGGTAGTTGTCTTGATTACTCCCACCTGCTCGTGCACCAGTTCCAGCTGATTGGATAGGTAGCACCTGCCTGCCACCTCCATGCACACACCTCCATCTGAGGAGAGAGAGGAAGGAAGGGGAGGGGAAGAATCTGCCACTACCTGGAGCCAGAGGTGGAGGGCGCAACAGAGGCTCCAAAGGCTTATGTTCTTCCCTCAGTGCATTTTGCTGCCACCTCTTCTCCAGGTAAGCAAAGCACACACACTCTGCTGTCACCATTATATAAAGCAAAAACATCATCGCATCAGGACACCCTCTTTCTTTACTCCATGCTTTTGTTCTGACAGTCAAATGCCCACAATAGGAGCTTTCAGTGGTGGACAGGAGTCAGTGTGGGAACTCTTTCTGGTCTTGCAACTATGAAACCCTTCTGACTAATGATCAGTGAGGCTTTGGGGCCCACAACCCTGTTGCTGTGTCACTGATTGTCTGTCACTTTTGGTCAGTGCTAATCACTGCAAACTGGTGCCACCCCAGAAGACCTGCTGTTTTGGATATGCGCTGACCTAGTCATCTGTCTATCACAATTTGGCCCTTGTCAAAATAATTTAGATGTCATAGTCAGTTAGTTGATTTAGTTTTTTGTTTTTTTTTTGGAATTGACTAATGCAAACACAAATATAAACAAACAAAATGTAAGAATGGCTAAGACAAAACTAAGTATTTAACAGGCTCTCTTAAAACATGACCTAACAAGAACTTCCAACCTTAGTACTGCAGCTTTGGTAAATATAACATTAATGGTAGAAAACTTATTAGAACCTCCACAGAAGAATCACCACCTGATTGCTGTAGAGGACTTAGAGTGTCCATGTGATCCTGGGAGCTATGTTGTCAGGTGCAATAGACCTGGTAGGGTGTCCAAAGGCAAACTGGTCCACGGGGAGGGACCACAAAGAGTGATTCAAAAAGCTGTGAATGAAATCCGTGATAGGGAAAGTTGCCACCTCGCTCAGATTAGGGATAGACCTCTTGGACCCAGGGAGAGAAGCTTACCACTGAGTGTCTGGTGTGTCTGGGGCCTTGGGGCACAGCCCAAAAAACTAACACAGGGCCACCGCCCAGTGGGCCCAACACCAACAGGTCTAGCAATCAGGGTCGGGTGCTATGCATGCCTGGCAGTAGTCAAGAGCAGGCGCCTGGGAGTGCCGCTCCCTGGTGGGGTAGACTGTGCACATGAAAGGCATTTGGAGCCTGGTTGGCACAGGGGTCTCCTGAAGCAGCTGACAGGTACTGGTCAGCCAAAAGGGCTGCAGCTGCAGGAGTTACGAAAGCTAAAACTTGGGCATCTATTAACATTTAGCCAGCAGTATCACTGAAATACCAACTGATACAAAGTCTGAGCAGTCTAGTGTTTAAAACAATAAAGGAGCTGTTTCCTCAGCTGCCTTTTGTGACTGACTTCCTCCGAGCAGAATGATCTACTGATCTGCTGCAGGTATGCAATCGCTCTTGGCATTTCCCTCCTCTGAAACAGCTTTGTACATATTTTGATTTTCTTCTGACTTTGAAAGGTTTCATTACTTTAAGACTTTCTTTCCTTCAGCAAAAAGAGAAACTGTAAACATATTCACCCTTCTGTGATTATGTCTATACACTACAATCACCTTACATAGTGTGTTAGGTGATTTTTTGCTTTGGTCCTGGCTTCTGGTCAACTTCATTGCCCAGCCTCATTATCATTATTTACATTGTCCTAAGTAATTGAACATAAAGCAAAGAAAAATAATACTTATTGTCATTATTTGTGTTCAAAGCTGGGGTCAAATGTTAGTATTTGAGAATAAAAGTAGAGAAAATAACAGTGATGATTTGAGAGAGACATATTCTAATGCAAAACAGCATGTGCAACATTAAGGTCTAAAATGTCAGGGCTGTCATAATGTCATGCTGCACAAGAATATCTCCCAGCCAAATGCCACGCTGATACTGTGCATACAGATATAAATAATCAACGGCCAAATATGCTATTAGCCTTCTCATGAGCAATGAGCAGGAACTGTTTCAGAAAAAGACAAATGTGGAGAAATGACTATGGTTGTACAGTGTATGAATACGTTGTCTTGGTGGCATATTCTTGAAGGAAAATGTCTGTGAGCATCACAAGCAAAGTGTAAGGGCATGTCCTTCTATATACCCAATGAGACAATAACAGTTAATAGAAGCGCTCTAGTCCTGAGCTGTAGCTGCTGTTATTAATGATTCATCCCCAAGGCCCTTGGGTGTACATTCTACACTGTGTCTGCAGCCCTTGAGATTAGAGCTGGGAGACATCACCTAAACTGCCTCGCACCTCACTTGCACTGTTTGATAAAATCTCTGGAAAAAATACAGAAATGTGGAGCAACATCTATAAAGAGAGGTAACTGTTTTTGGGGTTAGGGTTAGAGGGTTAGGGTTAGAAAAAATAAAAATAATAATAAATAAATAATATAAAATATTTTATATATATATATATATATATATATATATATATATATATATATATATATATATATATATATATATATATATATATATATAAAACAAATAATAATAAAAAATAAAACAAAGCAAAATTTTTGCTTTGTTTTATTTTGAGTCCTGTCCTCAGATTCGTCATTAGTTAATTCTTGGATATTTTTGCTGATTCTTGCATACTTCTTATCTTCCTCATGAAAATTGTCAAATGAGACCAAACATCACATTATTGTCTGTTTCCGTTACTGAGACATACGTCAGGGAATAAAACATGAGTTTGTAGTCAGTGAAATGTCTTTCTTGAAGGTGCTCTGTCACATTGGTTTTAAGAGAAGCAGAGTACTTGAAGTTGGGCCTCACCCAAGGAATTATAAAGTTGCTATAAAAAAAAAAAAACAAGAGGCCTGCTTCAGGGCCTGTAAAACACCCCAGAGTTTCAGCCACAGTTAGATATCGTCCCTCAACAGAAAAGCTGTCCAATGTACCTTTTGTTAAAATTTCCCGGGTGCACATCTGGTCTGGTGAGAGGTGTGGGGATGGAGGGGGAGACACACTAGACAGTAGCATTTTTGTTCAGACGGACACCTGTCCCATCTAGACTGATAAACCTCTGTCTTTGGATACAGGGAGGGGGAGAGGGGGGCATGTCTGGTCGTGATTAGAGGTGTGGGGAGAAACACTGGACAGTAGCATTTTTATTTTTTTTTGTTCAGAGGACGCAGGGAGGGGAGGGTGGGGAGGAAAGCTGGACAGCAGCATTTTGTTCACATGGACACCTCTGGTTCTGCTTAGAGGTGTTGAGGAGAAACACTGATGCAGAAGTTTTGGTTCAAATTTCCCATGGTTTGTCTCTCAAAGACTGTTAAAAAACTGTCAGAGGATGGAAAACGGAAGTCTATAAGAATGCAGAGAGGGGAGAGTGAGGGGGGACATGTCTGGTTCTGCTTAGATAAGCCTCTGTCAGTTAAGGAGGGACTTCCGGTGGGAGGGAAAGGTAGGGAGGAAGAGGGTTCTTGTGTTCAAACGGACACCTCTGGTCCCGGTGAGAGGTATGGGGAGAAATACTGGACAGCAGCATTTTGGTTCAGAGGATGCAGGAAGGGGAGAGAGGAGAAAAAGCTAGAGAAAAGCTGGAAATAATGCTAGACAGAACTTTTTAGTTCAAATTTCCTGGGTTTCTCTCAAAGACCGTTAAAAAGCTCTGTCATAGGACGAAAGGGAGGGGTAGGGGGACACGTCTGGTTCCGTTGAGATAAGCTTCTGTCGGTTAAAGAGGGAGGGACTTCCGTTTGGTTAGGGTTAGGGGTTGCTACGCAGATTAGGGTTGCTACGCAGATTAGGGTACGGGAAGGCGGGACTTCCGGTAAAAACAAAAACAAACAAACAAAAAAAAAAACAGCCATTGGGGGCGTGGTAAGGCGGGACTTCCGGTTTAAAAAAAAAAAAACAGCCGTTGGGGGCGTGGTGGGCAGGACTTCCGGTTTTGACGTGGCAGCTTCTGATTGGGACCTGTCAAAATTTGACAAAAGGTGGTTTATAATACTCTCTCACAGCTGTGGTTCTCTCCCCAGCTTCAGGCTCAAGTTGAAGACGTGCTCCACAATCCTGCTCAGCTGATCTGCGCAGGATTTGAGGAGCCTGGAGCTGATGCCGTCCGGACCCGTAGCCTTCCTGATCTTCAGTCTGCTCAGTTCTGTCTTCACCTGGGATGTCGATAGGGACAAGTTGGGGCAGGAGGGCCGTGTGCTGGTTGTGAGTGTGGGGCCCTGTGGGGGAGGGGAGGTGTGATGGTAGGAGAACTGTGGTGGAGCCGTAAGGAGGGGGGATGCAGTGGGGGTGGTGCAGTCAGCAGGGGATGCAGACAGATGCAGTGGTGGCTGCTGCAGGGTGGACTGGTCCAGGGGAGGGGTGGCTGCCTGTTCAAAACTGTTAAAGAAGGTTCTCAGTTCAGTCTTGGGATCTTTGTGGCCAGAGATGGTTTTCAGGTCCCTCCAGACCCCACTGACATTATTCTGCAGCAGCTGATCCTCCATCCTCTTCCTGTAGCTGCTTTTCCCCTCTCTGATCTTCCTCCTCAGTTCTCTCTGTGCAGACCTCATCTCCTCCTTGTCTCCTGACCTAAAAGCCCTCTGTTTGTCCTTTAAGAGAGCCTTTACGTCAGGAGTAATCCAGGGTTTGCTGTTGGCAAAACACCGTACGGTCCTAGTGGGCACAGTGGAATCCACACAGAAATTAATGTAGTCCGTGATGCAGTGAGTGACGTTGTCGATGTCCTCCCCATGATCCTCACAGAACACTTCCCACATAGTCGTGTTGAAACAGTCCTTGAGAGCCTCCTCAGCTTCCTCTGACCATCTCTTGACTGTGCGGGTGACAGCTGGCTGTCTGTGTACCAGAGGTTTGTACACAGGAAGGAGGTGAACCAGGTTAAGGTCAGATTTGCCAAGTGGTGGAAGGGGAGATGATGTATATGCCTCCTTGGTGTTGGCATAGAAAAGGTCCAGTATTTTTTTGTCTCTGGTGTGGCAGGTGATATACTGTGTAAAGGTGGGTAGTGTGGACGATGGAGAGGCATGGTTAAAGTCCCTGGTAATAAGGAAGCGGGTCTGTGGGTGCTGTGTCTGCAGCTTGCTTGTTACTGAGTGTAGGACATCAAGTTTGCATTATCAGATAGATATCTACTCTTTCTAGATACTTTGTAATGTAATGATAGGTCATACTATCTGACAGTAAACTCCTATGTTGTGTTAATATACACCGGTCAGGCGTAACATTATGACCACCTTCCTAATATTGTGTTGATCCCCGTTTTGCTGCCAATACAGCCCTGACCCATCGAGGCATGGACTCCACTAGACCCCTGAAGGTGTTCTCCAGGTAAGCAACGCACAGACACCTGGTCATCCACATGATGTAGAAGAAAACGGGATTCATCAGATGAGGCCATCGTCTTCCATTGCTGTCTTGGTCCAGTTCTGATGCTCACATGTCCATTGTTGGCACTTTCGGCGGCGCACAGGAGTCAGCATGGGCACCCTGACTAGTCTGCAGCTATGCAGTCCCATACGTAACAAACTGCAATGCACTGTCTTCTGACACATTTCTATCAGAACCAGTGGCGTGCACAGATAGACACCAGGTGGTGCTAGAACATCTGCCCCTTGCCCTCAGTATCAAGCAGGTGCCCTCCGTGTCTCAACTTTTTTTTTTTAATATAAACATTAAACACACGCAGACGCACAATCACAGGCACACACACACACACACAGGCACGCACGCACGCACACACACACACACACACACACACACACACACACACACACACACACACACACACACACACACACACACACACACACACACACACACACACACACACACGACTCGTGCCGTGACTCGTCCCACCCCATCGTGTAACATGAACACGAGGAGCAGACAAGCACGTGGCAGCAGCTGCACAGCCCACAGGTAAAATTGCAGGAGTCTCTGTATCCTGGACAGCATGTTATGGAGCTGCAGCAACAGATACCCCCCAATGGGCTTGCAGGGAGAAAGCACTAAAGGCTCTTCAGAGGACTCTTAAAGCTATTTTGAGGGTTCTTGATGACATCAGTGACAGTGATCAACCAAACGTGGCTGGAGGTGATGCACAGATGTACTGAAATGCAATCAACTTTGTGTTTATTCTCTGCCTGGAAATCACCACCCCAGTGTTGCAAGTCACTGCTCTAGCATCAGATTCTCTGCAGGAAGAACGTTTGGACCACTCCACTCCTTACAAGGTAATTGATGGTGTGCTTCACACATTGCAAGCCATGACGTCTGAGGAGAAGTTTGGAGAAATATTTAGATGTGCATCAGAGAAGGCAGAGAGTCTCAACATTCAAGTACCTACTGAGATACCTGGTCAGGGGAAGAAATGAAAAATACCAGTGCTTTTCCAACACAGCCCAACAGCGTCTCAAGTAGATGCTCAGTTTGAGTCTGTGGAGGCATACTTCAGGAGTAGCGTGTATTTCACCTTTCTGGATACCATGACTTAGGAGCTGAACAGCAGAGTCAAGGGGGACAACACTGAAAGCCCCACAGACAGAATCATTCAGTCTTTCCCCCTCTGAACTGTACGTGCCAACTGGAGAAGCACGCCAGATGAAGAAGCCAAGGAAGCTGTCCGCATTCTCTGTGATTTCTATGGGGAAGATGAGGACCAGCTGAAGACAGAACTAAAAGTCTTCCACTCCAGCTTTCCTGCAAAAAATCTCGAAGAAATCTTTGCCATGCTGAGGGAAAACAGGGGCCAGCTCATCTTTCCAACCTTTGTGAAGGTGATACAGATACATACAACATTGAAAGTGACAACTGCTTCTGTGGAGCGATCATTTTCAGAACTGAAAATCATCAAACCCAAACTAAGAAGTCTGTGTGGAGAACGACTCTCTGACCTTCTCCTGCTTGCCATAGAGAAAAGCATCCAGATAAACCACAGTGAGGTCATCAGAATTTTCAAAGACATGGCACCAGGGAGGATGCTCTTTTAAAGCAGGAGAGTGATAATGCTCATGGTACAATGTTTTATTGACCCTTTGTGTGTTGTTATTAAGATGTTAAAATAAATGCTGTTACAGAAAATGTGTTCCTGATTTTTTTATTTTTTCAAATCTCACACTTATATTAAGGCAGCCAGTGATTCTACATGCTGCACAAGGAGCCCCTTTTTTTTTCCACTGAGCACCTGCCCCCCAAAATGTCTGTGCACATCACTGATCAGAACCATCATTAACTTCTTCAGCAATTTGAGCAACAGTAGCTCGTTTGTTGGATTGGACCATACCCTGTCTCCGGTTCACCACTGTTTCTTCCTCTGGACCACTGTTGATAAAAAATACTGACCACTGCAGATCAGGAACATCCCACAAGAGCTTTGGTGATAATCTGACCCAGTCATCTAGCCCTCACAATTTGACCCTTGTCAAACTGGCTCAAATCCTTACGCTTGGCCATTTTTCCTGCCTCTAACACATCAGCTTCGAAGAAAAAATGTTCACTTGCTGCCTAATATATCCAACCCACTAACAGGTGCCATGATGAAGAGATAATCAGTGTTATTCACTTCACCTGTCACTGGTCTGAATCTTATGACTGATCAGTGTACATTAGTGTAGTTCTTCACATGCCCTCTGGGCAGTGACACATTTAATTTAAATGATGGCATCTGTGCTGTGACAAACTGGATTACAAATTGCTTATGCTATGATGAATCAGTAAAGGTGTGCCAACACAATATATCCCAACAAGAAGCCACTATGTTTGGAGATCATCCAGGTCAATATTGCAGCATTGTGAGTACAATGTGTTCAGTGACAGGCTTTGACTGGAACATTCTGACTGAGGATGCCTGTGAATATTTGTTGCTGTAAGTATAGTTGAAATCGACAAATTTGTTTTTTATTTCTATCCATAATCAAACATTGTTTTTTTTCTGCTTGAAAATGTATATAGCAAAAGCATGATTTTGAGATCCTGCACACTGCAATATGTACAAAACAAACACATACACACACAAACTTTTATGATGATTTACAATACATAAATGTCCAACTTTTGAAAAAGTATGTGCATTTATGCACTCATGACTTGGTTGTGGCTCCTTTACCCCAATTTACTGCATCAGTGCAGTGTGGCATGGATGTGATCAGCCTGTAGCACTGCTGATGTATTATTGAAGTTTAGGTTGCTTTGACAGCAACCTTCAGCTTCTCTACATTGTTGGTGTGTTTCTCATCTTCCTCTTAACAATACCCCATAGATTCTCTGTTGGGTTTAGGTCTGGCGAGTTGGCTGGCCAATTATGCACATTGACTTTGAATTGATAAAATACACTAGATGAACACCAGCAGATGACAAGACCCCAAATCATCACAGACTGCAGAAATTTCACACTGGACTTCACCACCTTGGATTCTCTGTCTCCACTCTTCTGGTCAATCCAAATAAAATTCTAAATATACTTCAGTATGGTTAGAGGACTTCACTCCACTGAGCAACGGTCCAATTCTGTTTTTTTTTTCTCCTTAGCTCTGGTAAGATGCTTCTGACATTGTCTCTGGTTCAGGAGTGTCGTGGTATTAGAAATGAGACAGTTGTAGCTCCTTCACTAAAGACGTGGCTGCTGATGCACTGGCACTAGCCTCAGTCCATGTGAAGCTCTCCCAAGTTCTTTAAGTTTCCTCGACAATCCTTTCAAGGCTGCAGTTTTTCCTCTTCCTTGTGCACCTTTTCCAACTACACTTTCTCTTTCTAGTCAACTTTCTATCAATAATGTAGTGTACAGTATATGTACCTTAATAGCCTAAGCTACATATTAGGATTGAAATTTTGCACTTATTTAAAATCAGGGGCACCGCTCAGATCTTTTAAACCAGGTCATCTGAGAAACCTTTGTCAGAGAGAGATGACATCAATCATGATATGCTTATCTAATAGTCTAATAGAGTCCCTTAGAAAATAATTAAAAGTCTAAATATGCATAGAAACTGTGGCATTTCATTATACATAAATACACACACGATATATGTTGGAAAATCTAATATAACTAATAACACAAGTATACACATTCAACAATAAAAAAACAATAAGGGACTAGAAACACTTATGCTAAGGACTAAAATCTCTCTGTGCCTTTATGGCTGTGACAGAGAAAAGGATGGGGTTTGTGTTCTCTTCATTACTGGTCCAATGATGTGGATTATTGAGTGCAGATTTCAGGCACATCACTCCAATGATGTTACAGTTCCTTAATTTAAGGTTTTCAAAATGATTAGTTCATTTTTCTACAGAAAGTTCTGGGTGTTAGGGTTCTTTTGAAAAGTCGGAGACATCCTATTGTCTCCAAGTGGGCTGTATGCGGTCACTTTTGGTGGAAATGCCTGACTTAGGCTTTCCATTTGGATGACAATTTTGAGTTAGCTGTCTTCTCAAATGGTCTCCTACCAAATTTATAGCTGTGAGAAAATGTGTCTGGATTCTCTGTGTTGCTCTGCCAACAATAAACTGTTGTTCTGCTCCTTGGTATGCTATAATATTGTATTATAGTTGCATGTACTGAACTAGACTGAGAGATATTATCTGAATATTAACTTACTTAAATTCAAAATGAATTTTTCTATTATTTTGAGATATGCTTTTTAGGTTTTTTTGGAGCTACGGGCCATAATTGTCAAAATTAATATAGCTTGAATGCTTGAAACATTTTACAATATGCGTATTGAGTGTAAAATATAATACATTGTCATTTTCTCACATAAGTTATGGAAAATATAACACTTTTTGATAATATTCCAGTTGTTTGAGAAACACTAGTATATCATGAAAGAGTAGACTATTAGCATTGATGGAAGTGAAGTCTGAAGGTGTAAAGCATGCTTTGTCAGTTCTTGCTTCCAGGGATTGTTAAAAACTGAGTGTGGGGACCTGAGAACACAGGGATCAAAAGAGTCATGTCCAAAGGTTAGGGAAACACTGCCACCTCCACTCAAAGAGAAGATGTACAGATTGGTAGTTGTGCCACTGTCATTCTTTATGACTCCTTACAATCTTGAACACTGTACAATGCTTTTTGGAAAATAAAGTGGCTGTTCCCTCTCAAACATCCAAAGACTGACATCCATAACAACTGGAATACAGAGAAAAGGCTTTGATAAGAAGACAGGAATTAAGCTCCACAACAACAACATAGAATGTAATTACACAAACGACCGCATACACTCTGCTTTCTATTAAAGCACGTATACTATATATTCATTGTGCTAATACTGAGACAAATGCCATTGTTCTTCAAATAAACTTTTCTTCTGAAAAGGTTTCTTGCTTTTGGACAATATTCACAGAAGCGATGCAGGCACTGACATTTTGTAATTCATTCTAATGGAGTGCCAGGTGCAGTTCCTTGATTGGGAGAGCAGAGATGCAGGGTTCCCACAACACAGATTCCAACTGCCACATTTCACTCTTGATAAATCCCTCCAAGGAATCATCTGTATAATGTTGGTGATTCTTTAGTTCAACTAGAGAGTATCCACACAGGGAGCAAAGTAATACTGGAAGATTTCACTCAAAACAAAAGCACAGTGAATGTAGAAATATCTGCCAAGTTCCAGCATTTTAAAAAAGGGATAAGGTTCACAAGCAGAGCAGTGGAAGAAGCTAAAGGAAAGACAACAATGCAGAACAGTACCTCCCTCTGTCACAGCTTCCTCCTTCTGCTTCTATGGAGATATATCAAACTGGGTTTTCCATCTTAATGCTGCTTAATGTCTAGTATATTTGGTGGCTGGGATATGCACCATTGTTCTCAAAATTTTCATGGCACTTATTTTTCAGATTTAACCTTATTCATTATTTGTTCAATCAATTATAGATTTTTTTTTTAAATATTCTTTTTCATGTCCAAGACCAGCTTTTCTACATTTGCAACTTTCAGAAACAAATGGTGCCCATAAGTATGTGGAGCTAACAAAAGAATTTTATTCAGATGCTCCATCTCTTTGTTTCTGAATTGCTAATAAGGAAACATTCATGTATATATTTTTTTGTTTGTTTTTTTCATTATGCAAATGATGTATTTATTTTCTACTCAACTGAAAGACTGCTCCTTGGTCTATTATGTTGCCATTGCCCTCAGCTTCATTCAGCTCTCGTGACCTCCTCATAAACTAACACCACTCAGCTGACAATGAAACATTTAGTAATCCAGTGAATTCTAACAATTTGGACACAATGTGTTATATTTCCTACTCAAACCACACCTGTCACTTAACACTTTGAGTTCTATTTGAAAATAAATGTGCTGAAGCACAGCACATGAATGCGTAACTGTCCAAATACTTGCATACCTGCAGATGTAGTTACAGGACTTGTGTAATGGGTGCTCAGTGCTTCTCAATGTGGAAATCCTGCACCACAAACTGATAACTGGAGCTGCTGCCTCTCTGCTGATGTGTACACACTACACCTTCTCTTCAGACACAGCTTTGCACACCTTAACTTTCTGTGTTGCTACATAAAATCCACACTGTTTCCTGTGTTGATACTGAACTTTGGCAAAGAAAACAAACTGCGGGTTGGATAACCATATCAATGCAATAGTAATAGTTTTAACAGTAATGGGCCTTATATTTTACCCATTTTTCAACTAGTTTTGGGAACTATGTAACCAAAAGGACCAAAATAAGGATGGGAAGTGAAGAGTCAGGCCATGCTAACTGTTTCAGTGGGAACATCAGAAAAGGAAAGTGTCTATTATCTATAGATTTTTTTAGTTTTTAAAACTAATGTATGAACAGGGTAAATTTTTCGGTGACACTTGATATGGCTAAGCTATATTTAGACTCTAGTCCTCCACCTGGAATGAAGGTGAGATTCCAGAGTTTCTGAAATGGTTCTTTTGTTTTGAGAAATGTCCATGTCAAGGGAATGGCCTCTTTGTGTCAACAGATGCTGTTTGTCCTGTTTGTGTTTCAGCGTGGCATGAATAAAAAGCAGAGCCAAGAAACAGGCTAAAGTTAAAGATCTTTGGTGGAATTCTGGAAGCCTTAGACAGTTATACAGAATGTTATTCTCAACCAAAAATACATTTATCGTTTTGCAGATAAAAATATGTATGCAAAATAAATCAGCATGTTGGTCTTGGCAGGGCTGTCAGTGATTTTGACTACCAGTAAAAAGTTTGACACACTTTCTCATTCATTTGAATATGAAAGTGTGTCCAGACTTTTGACTGGTAGTGTATATTAAAGGATTTTTCAATGGAAGCTACTTCTTGTAGCACCCATTCAAAACACAGTGAAGGTCATTTGTCTCAGGCAAGTCATAAATCAGTAACAGCATAACAACTGTTATTACCTGAAAAAGAGACATGTGTGACCACACATACACAAACATTATATATGCACAGGCAAAAGATGGAGACACAAGCAGTTGCTGAGAACTCTGAAATGTCACCTGTAAATGGCAAATCAATTTGGGACCAGACATTTCAGAAAACACAGCATCATCCAACAGATGCAGAGAAGGGGATCTTTTCTTACTGCCTTTTCAGAATTGTCGATTGCATGGCTTTTTTTTTTGTCTGCATTTGTTTTCATTGTTTAACTCCACAAAAGGGGTGTCAACATTTGATGAGATCGATGCATATGTTAGTCTTGCAGCCAAATATTTTAATATTTAGTGCATGTGTGTGACCATCACCAGCCCTCCCTGAAAGCTAAGCAGACATTCTTTATTAGAATTCCCTATTATGAGCCAGGGAGTGCAGTGCTAATTTGTAACAAAATTCCTGTAAAAATACAGCATATTTTGTACAGTAATATACCGTTCTTTGTAAATACAGCTGAATACTGTAAATTCATGTGTGACGGAGCGCCTCTAAATGCCCGTCACTCTTAAGCCCTGTGCGCCTTTTCTCCTCTCGGCGGCTCCGGAGGGGGCGGGGTGCAAGAGCGCACCCGCGCTCCATTGTTCTCACAGCGCGCGCTGAGAAACTGTTTGCCGGGATCGCCCGCACGTTCCCCGGCCCTGGATTCATAAACTGCCTGTCACAATCCTCCCCATATCTGGACTCATCTCTTCCCTGTTGTAACGCGTCGAGGGTGCACACTCGGCGCCTACACGTCTCCCCTCACCAAGCACACCCGGACAGTAACACTCACCTCTCAATGACGGTGCAGCCTCTGTGTCGTGGGCCAAACAGAGGCGCTTCCGGGCCGTGGGATAAATGGGGCAAGTGGCGCGCAATGAGGCCACCACGTGACCGGGACTTTCCCATTTTCTGGTTCTGTAGTTATTTTGTGGTTTATTATGTTTTCAGAGTTGTTTCAGTTACCATAAGTTGGGTAATTTGTTTTGTGTAATTTTGGTTTAATTGTATTATGGATTTTGTTCTTCCTTATGGTTATTTTTGCCTTTTCTTATTTACCCCCAACAAGTAACTTTTGGTTTGCCCGGGGAGGGGCTGGGGGGTATATATATATAAGCCCTGAGTTGAACAGCGAGTGAGTTGGTGCTGGAGGTTCGCTAGGTGATGTGGCTGCCTGCTGAAAGTTTTCAAGCTCTTTGTAAATACTTCTGTTTTTTTTCCTGCTGTGTCCACCAGTTTTTTTTTTTGCACTGTAAATATTTATATACACTTTGAAAGGATTTGGTGCAAATAAAAGAATTCACTGTTTTTGGAACTCTTCGGCCTTGCCATCATTTTTATAACTTTTTTTAAACGAACCCGTGACACGTGTTTTTAAAGAACAAAATATTAACAGTAAGTTACCGTACAATCTTACAGCAGATTACAGTATTTTTCTGGTTTGGGTTGATTTGAGTGTGACTGTTGCTGCAGTCCGACCGTTACTCGTCTCGGCAAATCTTCCTGCACATCACCACATTTAGCAAACAGCCAACACAAAGAAGTGACGAAATAGGTTTAAAATAGTATGTATCAGTGATTTTACTCATTACTGAGGGAAGATGTGGAGAAAAGGAAGAACTGAAGACGACGATTTTCGGCCCTCAGACCTGCAGGGACCACCTGTAGCTGATCCATCCTGCTCCGGTTCACTGAACAAGGTAACTGTGATTATTAAACAGTCAGCCTTACTTTTAATTCTGTCAGTCTATTTTATTTATGTTTTATTCTTTGACAGTAACATAAACATAGCCAGGTTAGTTACTGCTTGGTGTTAGCCACGAGTCGCTAGCATGAATGCTAACGTTTCCCACACTGTTAGCTAGCTAGCTAGCATGAATGCTAACGTTTCCCACACTGTTAGCTAGCAGCTAGCATGAATGCTAACGTTTCCCACACTGTTAGCTAGCAGCTAGCTAGGTAGCATACTCTCCTTTGGCTGCAGAGTGGACAAAACTTTGGGTCTTTCTTTTAAACCAGACCAGGAAAATGAATTTCTAAGCAACCAGATCCAACTAGGTTAGGTTAGCTATCTCTGTCTTTCGTGTAATTTTCCATCAAATATCCAATGTGATGCTCCACTGATCTGTTTTCACATCTCCACATGTACTTGTCTGCTTTCGACCATTGAGGTAATTTCAAGTTTTAAAAAGGTTTGTAGGATGTGTCATGTTGCTTTTCTCTCCACTTAGGAAAGGTAAATTTGGGTGTTATGCAAACGGCTGCAAAAATTAGATTTAAATGTGTATTGAACTAAATAGCTGTTTTAAGTGGAACCCTCTGTTTTGCTTAATAATTTGACAGAGTTCCATATTATCTTCAAGGGATCTTTGCCTACACACCTAATATATTCTTTCTTTGTCATTTCGTTGTAGGTTCTTTCTTGGTATCAACCCTGAGATGGGAACAAAGACCAGCCAGGAGAAGGTGATGTTCCAGAGGTCAGGAAGCTGCTCCAGAAAAAGACATCTACTGTAAATCCACATGTAGCCTCCCTTATAAAAAGACTGATGGACTCTGAGTGGGACTTCATGTAAACCCACAGCTCCTCTCCACACAGAACCTCACTTTCACAAAGCAAAAGCCCAGTCTGCAACCAGATGTTCATGTTGTCATTTTAAGGTAACAAGTCTCAGTATTGTGTTGGGTTCAGTATAAAATACTTCAGTTCCAGGTTTGTTCCATGACTTGGTGTTTATTGAACATGATCAAGAGTTATGAAAGACTGATTCTGAAGGCAGGGTACCTGAAATGTGATGTGCAATTTTTAAACAGATTGTTGACAAC
This sequence comes from Amphiprion ocellaris, assembly GCF_022539595.1. Taxonomy (NCBI): domain Eukaryota; kingdom Metazoa; phylum Chordata; class Actinopteri; family Pomacentridae; genus Amphiprion; species Amphiprion ocellaris. Next base: position 206,022 of record NC_072785.1, read on the forward strand.
CTGTTAAACATCATTGTTTTTATAGATTTTATTTTACAAGACTTGAGTTACTTGAAATTTGTTATTTGCTGTATGTGTTCAATGCAGGAGTTAAATAATTTAAATGATATATAGACATCTTTTGTTACAGTTCAGGAAAAATGGAAACCAAACTCAGTGTACCTGAACTAGAACATGCACAATGGGAACCTGTTCAGCATGAGGAAATGATTGTATGTTGTTACTAAAATTGAATGGGTTAGACAGGTCAGTTTTTGAACTATGTTTGATACAGAGTTGGCTTTAATAAAAGCTTAATGTTGAAAAGTCATCTCTTGTCTGAGCCATTTCTATGCTATGCTATTTCCTGGAGCTTTCATTTTGAAAGCCCCAGGAAATAACTCTCTAAACAGCAAAATACTGTAATATTTTTTACAGTAGTAAACTGTTGTTGTAGAATACGGTAGGATTACTGTAAAATAACAGTGCGCTGCTGGCAACTTTTGCTGGCAGCTCTTTACTGTAAATTTACAGGGAAATTTCTTAGAGTGTACACCTCAGTGATGTGCAGGGAAACAAAGACTGGACAGGATGAACAGGGAGAGAAACTAACAGGCGGTGCTATTACAATTAAAGAGTGTCAGGTGCTGTGTTATTCCCGACTACTAACTGCCCATCAATAAAACAAAAAAAAAAAACCAAGAACAAAAAAAGAGATTCAATAAATAAATAAATAAACGGTATTGAACACCATAATTGTGGATGTCTTGACAGTATAGAATAGAATAGGCCGGGAGAGGATACTAGTGAAAAAGAGAATGAGTTTATTATAGAGACTCTGGAGAGATTCTCAGCACATTCTGGTGGGTCCCATTATTTGCTGTCAATGGAACTCGACAGGAGCTGGCAAGACCTGATCTAACATGCAAGTGTGAAGGACCCCGAAGCCCAGAACAGCAATCACAGCAAGGCAGGGCCAAGCCAACAGGGCACCCCTCCCTTGTGTCTTTATGAACACAGTCTTTATTAACATAGACTATATGTGGATTAAAGAAGGGTGTACATGGAAAGATCTTTGATAGAACATAGACGGTAACCTAACGGTGAACTTTCCCCACTGTGGGATCAATAAAGTTTATCTTATCTTAGAACCTGCAGCATCAGTGTAGCTTTCAGGTGGAGCCATGATGGCAGAGCTGCTGCAGAGAGAAAAGCTTCAAGCCAAATGTTGTCCTTATTCTGTGTTCCATGTTATTATTTTTTCGTCTGACATTGCTAATAAATTTGCATATGATTTGGCTCAAGCACTCAATGGATTAGCCATTGGTGATCCTCTAACTTTTCATCTGGTGCTTTCACCAGATTAAGTTATTATTCATAGGTTTGGTTCTGAACCTAAAACATGTTTATTGGCTTCAGATTTATGTTTTTGCTGACATTTTTAATTTTTTAATTTTACTTTTAAACCTTGCAAAAGTTAAGATGAAGAGCTGTTTTAGCTTGGATCTGAAACAGTTTTCACTATTTTATGCCACCCACTTACATCTACAGAGGCCCGTTTAGAGAGTTTTTATTTATTTTTTTTCCTCTTTTGTGCGAACAAGATAATTATGTTATATATAGAAACAGCAATGAATGAAGCCAAAAAAGCATGGTGTCCTCACTCAGAAAAGATATGTTTACTTTTTATTGTCTCTGAAAATAATTTGTCTGGATTCACTACAGTTATGAGGGCAAATCTGCAGGCTACAATATACGTTTGTTGAGGTAACTCTGTGTAGGAATGTGCACGCAGTTGCCCAACATGCTTCTTGCCTTACTGTCAATGTCATCATGTTTGCTCTCACCTGCACTCTCCCACACTAAGGTCCAAACACTATACCTTTATGATCAATTTTTTTTTAGGAATCCAGTTATGTTATTGTTTGTTTATTTGTTTCTGTCTGCTCTCTCTCTCTCCTCCAGGTGTGTGCTGCCGAGGCTGGCGGCAGGTGTGATGCATCAGGTAATCAGCGGACTGTGTGCAGGTGGAAGCCAGTTAATCAGTCACTCCAGCTCTCCCATAAAACCTGAAGCCACTCATCACATGATGCTGGACCGTCTTGATCCTCCAGTTAGTTCTGTGAGCTGAACGTTCTGTGCCACCTTCCTAGTTTTTTCAGTGATTCTGTTTTCGTTGTGTTTAGAGCTGACTTCTGCCTTCTTGTGGTTACCTGATCTTCCGGGTTCCTTCGTCGGCTGCCGGGCTCACCATTCCTCAGTGGATTCCGCTCTGCCAGAAAGGATTCACCTGTCGTCAGTTCTCCCCCTGGAAGAGAATACCTACTGTGCCACCGGTAAAGCTCCTTGCCTTGTAGGACGTCTATCCACCAGCCTTCCCAAGATGCCTTGCTACACCACCGCAGCATTCACACACCAGAGACAGAGGACTGGGTCGTTTGGGCTGGAGAGAGCCATTTCCCCCACGTTGGACATTCCCCTGTCTAAGTCGGTTAAGTCTTCTACCCTAGCAACATCAGACTTATAGTTTGTATAAATTCCAGTTTATGTGAGTTTCTTAAATTGTTTTTTTTCGCCATATTTTAGAGCTTATGACGTTTGTACCTCAGTTATTTATGTCTGAGGTAGAATAGTCTTTTTTTTTTGTAACACTTTGTTTATTGGGTTTTCAGATAAGCCAGCAATTACAAAATTATTGCACTAGTAAGTTATTTGGCAGAAACAATAACAAAGATTGTACAGACAGAGGCATACATATGCAGGCATTTGCACCAATATCTGTTGAGTGTGTGTACACTCCTAAACCTACATACATATGTAACAAGAACAAAAGAAACTAATTTAAAATAAATAACTAAGCTTAAAAAAAAAAAAAAAAAAAAAAAAAAAAGGCACAACAGAAAGAAGGGTAGTTTATATATCAACCAGATCAGAAATATTGTCCCTTGCAGTACACCATCCAGCTGTATAGCAGTGGTCCTGTGGATTAAATCCCTCACCATAAGTACATTTATACAAAAGAATGAATATAAGTTTGGAAACCCAAACATGTAAGAGCGTCTGTCATTCCGGAGCTGCAGGGAAATGGAGTCGCTTGACGTAAGAGAAGAATGGAGCCCACATTACAGGAAATCTATTTATAGACCCTTTGAGTATATGTCTAACCTTTTCCAATTTTATACAACTTAAAATGGCCTGAATCCAGTGCGCATGGGAGGGAGGTGCAGAGGATTTCCATCTTATCAAGATTAAACATCTAGCCAACAGAGTGGTAGTGGCGTACATCTTCTTTTTTTTTTATTTTAGTCAATTGCAATGTGGGTGGGGAAATCCCAAACAGTGCAGGTAAAGGGTGGGGTTCAATCCGTGTGCCAATTATTACTGATATTGTGTCAAAAATATTTGTCCAATAGACAATGAGAGATGGGCAACACCAGAACATACGAAGATGATTTGCTGGAGACTGGTTACATCTTGTACAATTAGGTTCCACCTCTCGATACACTTTAGATAGTCTTGCCTTGGTCCAGTGTACCCTATGAATGATTTTACATTGTAAGAGTGCATGGCAGGTACAAATGGAGGATGTGTGTACTCTTCTAAGTGCTTCTTCCCATTGCTCTCTAGTTATTTCCTCTCCCAATTCTGCTTCCCATGGAGATTTAGCGTTATTTAACAAGGTAGTTTGTAAAGAACAAATCTGTCTGTAAAGTATTGCTCGAGATCCTTTCATTTTAGGAAGTGGAGTGACAAAGGCATCAAACTGTGTTTCAGGGGGGAGGGTGGGGAACTGGGGGTTTAAACTACGAATATAACTGCGGAACTGTACTAATCTGAAGAAATTATGTCTAGGAAGGTTAAATTTGGTTGACAGGTGTTCAAAAGTAGCAAATGTATCATTTATATACATATATAGGTCCCTGAATCTTTGAATACCATGTGTGGACCAAATTGAAAATGCCCCATCGACCATAGAAGGCCGAAATGCTGGGTTAGAGGCTAGCGGGGTCAGAAATTACATAGTCTGAAACCCAAAATGACATCTGAGGTAGAATAGTTTAATGGTCTGGGCTTTCTGTGCAGAATCCCTGTTAGACTAGGTTTTAGTTAGTTTTGTATTTACCCCTCTTTAGTTGTTTTCCTGCCCTGGTTATACTAGAAGTGGGTTAACTGTAGTTTCTGTTTTTTTCAGTTCATGTAATTAGTCCTCCTAACCACTAGAGGTTTTCCGACAAGTTCTGCCTTAAGCGGATTAGGTCGTACTTTCGTTTCCGGAGTCAGTTTCCGGTTTAGATTTGTAGTCCTTGTGTTTTTCCTTGTTGTAAATAAATCCATTACTAAACCGCTCATCTGTCTGCATTCCTCATTTCCTGCTTTTGAGCCTCAGAGCCCGCCGTAACACTGTCGTCTTGTATATTTTTAGAAAACAGAATAGCATGGAAATATTACCACTTTCTCTATTTTTTTTCTAAGCTCATCCAAACCTGGAAATTACGAAGCAAATTTTATATTTTCTCACACAGCACAGGAATTCTGTCAAATGCAATATAATTTCATGTTGTAGCCCTCTCTTGTGGAGAGGTCTAACATGAAAATGTAGTTTTGTGAATGTTTAACTTTTTATTGCATTTACAAAACTGTACTGAACATTTTATAATCAAAGTCCTGTGTGGAAAACAAACTAAAAATAATGTAATTTTGGCACATCAGCTTCCTTTGGATCTTGTAAACAGAAATTGTTTACTTTTTGCAGTCCTGTTTGTTTTGTGAAATTAATTTTGGGCATTCAGGACTTCAAGATACAAGAGTACTTCCTAAATCTTTAACGCTGTTCATTTTCATGAGTGTAAATCATGCTTTTAACAAACAGTCAATGAATGTGTCCTTTATAATCAAATGTGCCATGCGGAGTGGATTTTCTTTCAGATATGCTGATCAGGAAAGACTCCAATTAGCCATATCTAAATCAAAGTGAAAGGACATTTCATCAGCTATTTCGCATAATGTTTTCTATGGCATGCACAGAATATCATTTCAATGTTATATATTACAGCCATCAGAGTCAAAAAGAATATTGTCAAAATAATTATCATTAACCCACTTTGATCATGTCTGTGTAGTTTCTCATTCATCCAGGTCATGGTTATCCAAAGTTGTTTAAATCAATCCAACTGGACAACCCTCTTAAAGTCCAGTTGGATTGATTTAAACAACTTTGAACCACTTTAATCATCAATTTGCTGAATGCTACACAACAGTGACTGTTGATTTTAGAAGTAAAGAAGACATTGGCATTATGCACAAAACAGCAGCTTGAAGTACTCAGCCTTCTTGGAGTCTCTGGATGAGATCCTGGAAGGAGTGCCACCAGAGGACTCCATAGTTCTCCTGAGTGACTTCAACGCTCATGTGGGCAATGATGGAGAAACCTGGAGGGGGGGGTCATTGGGAGGAATGACCTGCCTGATCTGAACATGAGTGGTGTTTTGTTGTTGGACTTCTGTGCTAGTCATATATTGGCCTTAACAAACCCATGTTCGAGTGTAAGATGGCTCATAAGTAAACCTGTTACCAGAGCACCTTAGGCCAAAAATCGATCAACTTTGTAGTCACATCATCAGACCTGCGGCCATATGTCTCAGACACTCTAGTGAAGAGAGGAGCAGAGCTATCAACTGTTCACCACCAGGTGGTGAGCTGGATCTGGTAGCGGGGAAGGCTGGTGGACAGACCTGGTAAACCCAAACATATAATGAGGATGGGCTGGGAACATCCGTCAGAGGCCACAGTTCAGGGTTTTTTTTTTAACTCCCACCTCTGGAAGAGTTTCTCTCGTATCCTGGAGAAGGTTGGGGGCTGGAATCTGAGTAGATCATGTGAGCTTTCATTGCAGAGGTGGTTTTTCGGAGCTGTGGCCAGAAGGTCACTGGCGCCTGCCACAGCGGCAACCCAAAAACTCGCTGGTGGACACCAGCGATGAAGAAAGCCATCAGGCTGAAGAAGGAGGCTTTTTGGGCCTGGTTGGCTTGTGGGCCTCCTGAAACAGCAGCCAGGTACAGGCTGGCCAAAAGGGCTGCAGCTGTGGAAATTGTGGAAGCTAAAACTTGGGTGTGGGATGAGTTCGGAGAGGCTATGAAAAAGGACTTTTGGTCGGCCTTGAGGAAGTTCTGACAAACCATTCAACGCCTCAGGAAGAGGAGCATAGCAGGGCTTTGACCAGGCTGTGTACAGTCAGAGGGGAGAACTGCTGACCTGTACTGGGGACATTTTCGAGTGGTGGAAAGAGCATTTCGAGGAACTCCTGAATCCAGTAAACAGATCATCTGCTGAGGAAGCGGAGCCTGAAGACTCAGGGGAATCTTTGTCCATATCCAGTTAAGAAGCTCCTTAGTGGCAAAGCACCAGGTGTGGATGAGATTCACCTTGGGAATTAGGCTGTAGGGACCTCAGAATTGTGTCTGCTTTGGGTAGATGATGTGGTACTGTTGGACACAACAGACCACAACCTTTAACACATACTAGAGTGGTTTGCAGCCAAGTGTGAAGCGGTCAGGATACAAGTCAGCACCTCCAAGCCCGAGGCCATGGTTCTCTGCCAGAAACAAGTGGAGTGCTCCCTTTGGATTAGGGGGAGTTTGTGTCTTGGGATTTCGTTCATGAGTGATGGGAAAATGGAGCATGAGATGGACAGGTGGCTTAGTGCAGCATCAGCAGTAATGCTGGCATTGTACCAAACCATCGTGGTGAAGAGGGAGCTCTCAATTTACCAGTCCATCTATGTTCCAGCCCTCACCTATGGTCATCAGTTCTGGGTAGTGACCGAAAGAACAAGGTCGCAGATACAAGCAGCCAAAATGAGCTTCCTCCGTAGGGTGACTGGGCTCAGTCTTAGAGATAGGGTGAGGAGGTCGGGAATCCGGAGTGAGCTTGGAATAGGACCACTGCTCCTTCAGAGCCAGTTGAGGTGGTTTGGACATCTGATTCACATGCTTCCAGGTAGACTTCCTTTGGAGGTTTTCCAAGCATGTCCGCTTGGGAGGAGACCCCACAGTAAACCCAGAACTAGCTATAGGGATTATATATCTCGTCTGGCCTGGGAATGCCTCGGATCCCCCAGGAAGAACTAGAAACTGTTGCTGGGGGAGGGATATCCGGAATGACCCACTTCGTCTGCTGCCTCTGCAATCTGGACTCAGATAAGTGCAAGAAAATGGATGGATGGATGGATTAAAGTTTGCTATGAAAGTTTTGCCTCCTGGTTTTAAAGAAATACTGCCTACTCCAGTTGAATACAAGAAAATGAACAGTTACTTTGGTTCTTAATCGACCAGGGAGATCACAAGTAAGTGCTTAAGTGTATTATAGCCTGGAACCATTATGATAATAAGAATATAATTTTATGATTGTGTGTTTGCTGCTTATTACCATTATTATGTGCTGCTGCTATGCTACTTTTTTGTGTTGATTGTGGTATTGACTTGTATATTGATATGTGTAACATTTTGACACTGAAAAATGTCATCAGCAGAATGAAGTAGTCTCTACTGATAATGTTGCATTTATTGGTTTGGAGTTAAAAGCTGCTTCAAACTTGCAGATACACTGTCATTAAGGGTTTTCTATACATTCTACTTTTATGCTGCTACCCACAGTGTACAATTGCATTAATATTCTTAGCTTAGATTTTTCCTACCAAGAAATCATCTGACAATCCACTACATACATTTTGTAACTCTTAGTGGGAGTCCCAACCCCCTGATCTGGTAATCACTGGATCTGCAAAGCCACTGTTGTGCTTGAAAAGGCAACAAAATAAGTCAATTAAGCACACTTGCTAACCTCAGTTAATGCCTTCTTGGGCTTTGCTTACATTGTCAAAATTCTAAATATGAATTCAAAACAGGTTGAACCAGTTTTGAGTTTGTAGTCAGTTGAGTAAGCTCCATTTTGTCTTCCCACTGACAACAAGATATATATCTCAATCTACCCAGTGGGACATTTAAAATACACTTCGGGACTAAGTGATGCTCTTATATTGCTGCACTGCTGCTGACTGACATGTATACATGACAATACAGCTGCTGCTCACAGTATTCAGTGCCAGGCCAGATGTTGCCAGTCTGTTTGGTAGCACAAAGTGAACACAACAAAAGACACCAACCATCTGTCTATAACATCATCAAGAACATGTGCCTCAATAGAGAGATGCTGCGAGAATGTGCTACTTGTTATGGAGATAATGTAGCTGCAATATTTAGCTCAATTCAACTCTGACTTCTTTCATTTTACAGATAGCTATGCAAACATACAGACACTCCTAGGCAAATTTGGAGCTAAAATAATTAAATATGAAGTGCAATATCGAAGTTCCAGGACTGAAACTATTAAAAAGCAAACACAGTGACTGACTGAAATTTGGCAAGCCCTCTCAAAGTGCACAAAGTTTAGTGCATTAATACACTGCTTACAGTGCACCTGACACATTTGGAGTGGTTATACTGTTTTGCTGTGTCTTGTGTTTCTCAAAGTGGCTCATTTAGCAGTCTGCTTTGGATCACTGTCATGCTGCAGAAGCCAGCTTTCTTTACTGACCACCTGACATTTGCATAGAGAACTTGCAGAAACTTTAATGGAATCCAATCTTCCCTGTATCTGTTTGTTACGGCCTGTGATGGCTGTGTGTGGGAAAAGGACCTTTGTACACCCTGTGTCCGGATGGCGTGGATTGACAACACCTGGTCGACAACTGAGCTCCAGATTAACACCTGGCACTCATGAGGAGTGATTAACCTGGAACTCCAGACCTCCTCCCAGCCCTGGTCCTTCCCACCTTGAATTGGTCCACCACCGGGACTCCTCCTCCCACAATCACTGCACATTTCCATAAAACTGCAACCAAGACTTTCAGTTGGGGTTGCTGGTATTTGCGACCAGTCCACCCTGGTGCCTCTGTGTATTGTTGTCCTGTGTGGTCCTTCGGTCTGTCAGTACTTGTGGTGGGTGCTACAGACAAATTTGAGCTTCTATTGGTGGCTGCGGATTTGGTGTGGAGTCCCAAGTCTCAGTGGAGACTGAGGCTCCAATTTGCAGTCTGCCACCTGTGTGAAGAAGCTATCTGGTATTTCTGAGTATTCATGAACTGTGTGTTCAGTGTGTGTGTTCAGAGGCACCAGTTTTGTTTAGTTCGTTTTATGCACTGTTGTATTAGTGTTTGTTGTGGTTGGTGTTGTTCCTGTATTTAAGTTTGGCTAGGGAGTTCAGTTACTTTGCTTGTGGTTAGATAGTTTTACTAACTCTGTTAGCCTTTGTTTTGTTATAGTCTGTTCTTTGATTTAGTAACACCCACCAGTCCTGAGTTCTTTGTATGATCACTTTTTTGTTCAGTTTGCCATTAAGCAATAAAATTCCTTTACCGGAACCATTAACATCTGGTTATTTTGTTGCATCCAGCCAACCCTAGAGGCTGGATCATAGCACTGTTCAATGTTCCTCAAAGAAAAATACTCCTAACCCAATGCTTAAGGGAAGCAACTATGTCTAGATTGTCTATAAAACATTAATCTCGATCTTGAGAAAGAAGGTCTTATTTATGGTACCAGAAAGTAACCTGGAAGTGGCACCTGTACAGCAATGATGATCAAACAGGTAATGGAGGTGAATACATATGTCAGTATCAAAGGACATTGACCCCAATGGTCATTGTTTCATGTTGCAGCCTTAAATTGTGCCAACTTCTTGGTTTGTATTTTATCATACTTGAAGACAACATGTGCTGATACTGATGTTTGTGTGCACCACATTGTGAGACTCAAGTGAAACTTAAATTTTTGATGGAGCTGTGACACTGTGTTGATGGATTGCTGAAGGTGCTGTATTTTAAACTGTCATGGGCTTTCTGAAAGAAGCACATTTTGATTTTCAATATCGTCACCATCCTAAAATAATGGCCTATGTCAGTTTTTGACAAAAATGATTTTTTTTTTTTTTTTTTGCCGAAGTTGTCTCCTCATGATGCGTCCCACCTCTGGTAAAAATCACCTACATTGTCAGTTGAACAGACTGCAATTCTGCCCCTGTAGTATAATGGCCTAGGTCAAGGTTCAGTGTGGTGTGGTTCAGTTTTTTGTGTTCCTGAAAAACCTGAAAAATGGTTTAGGCCATTATTTTAGGAGGTTGTCGATATGAAAGTCAACATGCACTGGTTGTCTGACAAATTGATGTCAGGGAGGGCCTACACATTACATGGATAACTTTGATTGTGTGTGTGTGTGTGTGTGTGTGTGTGTGTGCGTGCTACATAGGTATTTTTCTACTTAAATAAAATCTGTGCAGTATAGATAATAATTTGTGTTATATTAATACTTACATGAATATTTCCATTTATGAAAGAATCTGTGCAATACCAGTGGCATGTGCAATAATGTTATTTATATAATCAGTACGTCTGTATATCTTATATTTTTTTGTTTTTTTTTTTAGTTATTTTTGTACTACATTTCCAATGTGTTTGCATGTCTTTTCTGATGGAACAATGCAAATATGCCCACTGTTAGATTAAAAAATATTTTTAAAAAAATTATATTTATTCCAAATATTTGCACTGAATCTTGAAAGCCTAAATGAGTCAGAAGGAAATGAGTCTTTGGTTTAAAAAGACTCGCAGTGAGAAAACAATCTGCAGCACTGAGACTAGACAGATTTAAATAAAATAATGTCAACTAATATATAATATAAAAAGGTCAAATTAGTAATTGCATAAGTATTCACCTCATTCAAACCAGTGTTTAGTAGAGGCATCTTTGCCTGAACGGAAAGTTCTTTTTCTTTAAGATGGTTGTTTCATGACAAAACTCTTAAAAATACAAACAATACATGTACATGTCAAAGTAAAGCTGGGTTTCAACTCTCACATAGCAGCAAAGCAGCACAACATTCCCCTGAAGTTGTTGCAAGATGTTGACCAATAAACTTACAGGTGAAAAAATGTACAGTATAATCATTACATGGCTTTAGAGACTTTAAAAAAAAAGACCAAAAGAAACAATATTAAGTACATTATAGTATATTATAGTATTTTGACATTTTGATAGTGAATTCTTGCATTGCAGTGCATTTATCCCAAATATTAATAACTGACTAGAGTAAAACACAAATATGGTACATTCCAGACCAAAAGGTAAGATATTTTCACACACACACACACACACACACCCATCACTCACAGGCAATCCAAAGGCATCTTTGGATTGTTGAGTTTTCTGTTCTCTGCTTAAAATTGGTAAGATCCGTACCTTACTATATTCGGTGCTGTGAGATGAAATTTATCACTTTTTGTCTGTGATTGCAAAATTGATATATATGTTTTTGAAGTGCAGCTGTCAAAACACAGTGAACACAGCCTGAACAGTGAAAATGTGTTTTTTCCAATGGCTTATAATGGATCTATAGCATACGCAACCTATTCATTACAAATAGAATATTAATAACCTTGCATTAGAAACTTTACTGGGTTCACATGAATAAAAGAGAGACTAGAGGGCTCCAGAGCACCAGAGTCTCAAGTTTTTTCAACATATGGTCAATGACATTCTTTACCATGTGTCTTTAGAGATGATGGAAAAGGCACAGCTCAGGGAGTGCAGCAATTCCCCACACAATGTGCAGTCCTAAAACTAACCCAAGACCACAGGGGCGCAAAACCAGAGAAGAAAAACATAGTTTGAAGATCAGCATAAGTTACTATCAACATGAATACATGATTAGGGATGTATGGAGCAGTTCAAGGAGCAGTGTGGAGCTGAAAAAAAATATTTGCCAAATGTCCAGTTAGATCTCTGGGCCTGTGTTATTGCTTTCCTTTGCATCATGGAATGGAAGTATTGTGAGACTGATTATACAGACATGACTGTGCTCTGACAAAGGAATTTGGCACATTCAAGACCCATGCTGAGAAACATCTGGGCAAACTGAGTTAGCTGCAAAGATAGTCTTGTTCTGTCCTGTACTGCTTGTCTGTTATTGTCCATGCACACTGTGGGTAATGATAAGACGTGTCAGGAACCTAGCTGTGCTCTTCAAAGCTAACCTCATTTTGGAGAAACAGGACATACAAGTCATGCTACCATCTGAAGAATACTGCTAGGATACAATCAAAACTATCAATCACGCGTTCATTTCTTTGAACTATTACAATTGTCTTTTAAAGTTGAAATAAACCAACAGAGTTGTACAGAATGCATCAGTGAGACCCAAAATCAAAACAAAGTAAAATGAGCACATCACTCAAATTTTTTTGACTCTAAATTGGCTACCCATGTTTTTATATTGATTTTAAGACTTTTCTTTTAAACCCCTCATGACCTTGCCTCCCAATACATTAGTATATAAAACTGCTGCCCCCTTGGAAACAATACACAGCCTGAGGTTCCCAGCCAGGAACCTGCTCATTGTTCCCACCCATACACTGTATACAGTCTATGTTCAAACCTCATGCTTCAAGACTGAAGGGGACCGAAAGAAGCCTTTCTCTATATATTCTTTTAAATTACTATTGAAGCTTTAGTTGCATTGGGACAAGCTTCCAAAAAAAATTGGAAGTTGGCTTTTCAGGAAACTGAAATTGACAGTACAAAGGGGAACTGTGAAACAGCTAATATTCAGGAGTTGATTCATTTTATATACTCTGTACAGCTATTATTAATCTACAATTGTTAGACCTAACGGTACCTGAAAAGTGATTTTAGTCATTATTTGAATTGCTTGAAAGACAGTGTTAAAAACATACAAACCTTGTTGAAGAGGAGTGTAGTGATGTTGACCATCTGCCCATGATACTGTAAAGTGAATGTGTTTGATTCCCATGGAATTAATGGATATGAATGGTGGTATTAGTAATATTCATTTGGCTCCACAAGATAAGATATTTGGGGAGCAATGAAATACACTGATCCACAACGCCCGTTGTTCTGTGTATTACTGAACAACAGAAACAAACAAAAAATGTTAACATTATGACTTCCTAAATCTTACAGTGCAGTGAGGCATGATGACAGTCTGTCACTGGAAAGTGTACTAACAGTTGAATACTTGGGTTTGTGTTCCACTGAGGAATTATCAGCAACATTTCAGGTGTGATCTATTTGTGAACTCAGAATTCTTCACTGGTACATGTTCCTGGATCACATTAATCACATTGATATTCCGTACCATTTTTTTTTCTTTCTGCCTTTCTTTTTCCCTGAGCTTTTCTTCATAGCTCTCCTCTCATCACCAGCATCATCGTTGTCCACCATATCACCATTTTGATCTGAAAATACATTAGATGATTAAGAGATTATTTCATACCTTATGTGGCCTTCTGATATGGAACAGATTAATCATGTTACTGGTTATCCAAGAAAATATTTCAGTGGAATCCCTCTGAATCTGATATGTGACTAAACAAGAGGTGTTCATTTGCTTGTATGATGGTACATCAAAACATTCTCACTCACAGTAACAATAAACATTTGAGCTGCTGTGGACAGTGATATAAAGTTTTATTGTATAAAGGTATGCCCTTTTTTTCCATGTAAGCTCAGAAACTTTTAAAAGTACCTTCGTAAATGACGTAAACATGATTAGATGCCAAACACACATATTTGCATAAATATGTATTTTGCAGCACAGGAAAATTATTCTGGATAGACAAACTTCTGGATTCTGCTACTGATAGACATCAATCAGAACAACATGCAAAGAGTCTCGCTCTAAAAAATGTTCTGTACTGTATGTATTTTGGAGTTTTTAATGAGCACTACCACTTCTACATCACACGCAGCAACAGAGTTTTAAGAGAAAAACACTCTGAAAGTGGAGTAAGATCTAAAAGAATGCTTTCAACAAATGCTGCCTTTTCCCTCAAGCTAAGTCAAGCTTTCATTCTGAGCCAAGTTTGCAGGACGCACTAGTTAACCACACCATTCAACTTTGGCTCTAAATCTTTCCCCTGAAGCAATGTGCATCATTTTCGCTTGCCTTCTTGTCTCACTTGTTGGAAATTCTATCTGCCATGGCTCTGGGAATATAGAAAGTATAACAAACATTCCAATGGGAGAACAGAGAGGATCTTGCATGTTCTTACTTTAAATGCAGTCATGGATGTCTGGCTTGAACATTAGCTGAGGAGCCTTGTGTTTCATCTTTAGGATTTGTAGTTAAGCAGGGATGTGAACGTGATCCACGTGCCAAACCAAATAAAATAACCACAGCACATGGCTGGTATAGAAAGACTGAGTGCAGAGGCAACTGAAAGAGACAGCTGTTGGTTTCGCTGGAGCAGCTTTTGCTTCAGTAGCACTTTCTCTTAAACTCCCAAATGGAGGTGCGGGTACATTATAAATGGCATGTTTTTCTGGAAGCCAGGGCCCAAAGCTGGGCTCTGGGCCAGTTCAAATACAGATGTCAGCTCCACAGGGTGATCCATTTAGCTGTGGCCGAGGCCTCATAAATGGTGAACCTTTCCCAGGGCTAACAGGGAAAATCAAAGTCAGTAACGGTGTTATGAAAAACACAAGTGGCTTTATTTGATGAGTAAAGCAGAAAAATGCAATAACAGTTACAATGGCTGCAGAAACTTCTACAATTGCAGTGCAACATGATTTATTGTGACTGAACGAATACATGAATGAGAAAGTGCTAAATATTTTAAATGTGTTCTTCTCATCCCTACAGCTTTTTCAGAGTCAGAAACACATAATGCCACAAGTAGTGATTCATGATACTTAAGAGTGCCTGATTAAGATTTATACGTCAAGTGTGCATAAATTCTCCACTATAATCCATCAGGAAGACAAAGGAGAAGGCTGCAATAAAATTCAAACTTCCTCAAGAGGGAGGCGAGATTTATCTGCTGCTCTAAGGGTTTACTCAAACAAGGGCACATAATGTAGCAGAAGCAGCTAGGCAGCTGAGACTATTACGAGCTATAGGTTTAAGCCAAAAGAAACTTTACAAGCTGCTCCACTGACTGAGAGTGAAAGCAGTGAACACATGGGGAAAATCAATATCCTTAAGAATAATACTGCCTTTTTGGACATATAAATGTCAAAAGTAAGAAAATATAAAGGCTGCATTGGGCATGGGTCCATGTGTCTGCTTTAATCTAGCATATATCACATTTACAGAGAGAGACAGTCTAGAATTATGCATCTCAGTAGTCAGTAAAGATAAAATTTCACAAATTACTTTAGTTTTGTAGTGACTGAGATCATGGTGTTCATCCAAACATGGCTGAGACTAGTTCAGGATTTTCCTCTTTCTTTCCCAATCATTCATTAACTTAATCTTGTCTGTCAAATGGCCTCTTAGGAAAGAAAGTAAGACTTCCTATTCTGATGATATTTCGACAGAAATACACTTTCCTGGTCAAAAAGTCACTGAAGAGCTTGCAGGGAAAAAAGTGCCTGGTTTAAAATCCATGTGTGTTCAATATCCCAATCTGTTTCCAGACTCACAACTCAAATGTAACCCACTTCAAGGTATGTACACGTCACTACTAGGTTCGTAAGGAGCTGTGAGTTTAAGTAATAACGAAGCAACACAGATTTAAAGTGGTAAAGTTGTAACTTTTAGTTTTGCAAAAATTATTTTTAACAGTGTACAAAAAATACTGTGCACAGAACCATGGGCCCAATAACAAAAAAATGAAATAAATTGTCTTTTTCAAAGTGTTCCTTATGAGTACTGATCTTTGCCGATCCAAGATTTGTTCAAGTCAAAAGTCAGGGGGAATAGTCAAAAGTCATGAGTAAGTATGCAGGAAGGGTATCTTGTTGTTGGACAACAAGATTTGCACGATCCTACCACCAGATCCACTTGCTAAGCGGTGTGGTGGACTTCCACAGTTCGTCATGGGAGGCTCGCCATCAAATGGATCGCCAGTCCGCCTTGTGGGATGACTGGTATTTCTCGATTCTTTCTTGCATCACAAAAAGACCTGACCTGTATGAAGAACAGGTTTATAATCCAGGATAATATGAGCAAAATAATCTAAATAGGTTTCCAGGTGTTGTACAACATTAAAACTTCCATTTCAGTTAGGAAAATGAAGTAGTATTGTTTACAAAAATGTAACAATTGTTATTTTCCCATTAATCAATTCAAAACAGTCAAAATATAGCATTTTAACCCTTAGTAATTACAGTGAATTTTAATAATGGGACCACATTTTACTTATGAACTCACTAATTTATGAAAGACACATTACCTTTAAGGTAATACGTATAACTCACTTTTTCAGCATGTAGTATCTCTTTTTAACATTTAACTTTTTCATTTAAAATGAAAATAAATGAAATACATTGTTTTTAAAATGACAACATTGACATGTATTACAGCTTTGCTGCTTTTAACCATGTTAATTTACTTAAAATGAACTTCACTGTGAGTTAATCACAAAAGAAAATGACCATGCGCTTAACAGTGTAAAAGTTTCACAAAGTGCCTATTTTAGTGAAATATACAAAATCTGTATGAATTCTCTTTTTAAACCATAAAATAAATTCATTTTACATGAAATACATTCACCAGAAACAACATAAAATGTGCAAAAGCCTAGCATCATTCACCTCGTGGTGTTTTCCACACACACAATCACAGAGAACTTTTCAGAGCTAGCTTACCAAGGAAGGGGGTTTCTACCAGAAAACCAGGGCAACACAATGCTTCCCTATCGGTCCTCGGACTTCTAAAATGAAATTACACAGGTTTACATCATTGACAAATAACTTTGAAGTGTCAAAGAAAAAGAACCAGGTTTGCATACCTTTTTCCCTCGTTTAACACCCACACGGGAGAAAACAGAAGCCTGGGCTCCAGACGTATTAACTCGCTAGGCGAGAGTGAGTATTACAGAGCACTACTTCCGGTTTCTTTATAAAATAAACTTCCGGTTTTCAAAATAAAAATACAAATGACTCAAAAACGCAACACAGGGACAAATAATAATTGAAATGAATAAAGATTATTAGTTAACCCCTTTTTAGGCGGGTTACATCCTCCCCCTCTTAATTAACATGAGTCCCTTCATGTTCTTACAAGAGTGGAAGATCCTTCAAATGTTTCAACTAAGGCTTTGTTAAATCCATCAAGAATAGTTTGTGCAAATGAAATCAAGGGTATGCCAAGTTGTGGGTATGTAAACTTAGCAGGTGGCTTTCTCAAACGTTCAGATCTTCGTGTTTGATCAGCAGTCTGATGATTGGGAATATCACGATCAGCTAGATCTTGATCGGTATTGTTCATTTCCGTAGATTGTCTTTGTTCAGTTTCTTTGGACTGTTCAACTCTCTCCGAAGTTTCGGTTTGAGAGGAATTGTCTGTTTCATGTTCCATTTCAGGAGTTTCACATTCTTTTCCATTTTCAGATTCCAGTTCAATTTCTGTCATATCCGGTAAAGGTCCATTCAGGTTTTCATATTGTGTCTCATCCGGTAGGTTTCCACTTTGGTTTGTCCTTTCCTTTTCCACAGGTTGACCCAGGAGTTCAGGGGGTAAGTCCTTAGGTAAGTTGGCAGTTTCCTCAACATTTGCTTTATGCTCATTTTTAGCATTTGCGTTTGAGTTGACATTTTTTTGTTGGATGATTGTTGTAGTTGTCTCGATTGTTTTAGGATAGTACCTTGGACTATAGTCACCTTCATCGTCAGAATCAGGGGGATTTTCATCATGAGAGATGGTAGTTTGCCTTGTTTTGGGTTTTGTGGCTTGCTTTGGCTTTTCCATTTCCTCATCCTCCTCTGAAAGAAATCCGCAAGGGAGCAACAAATCACGATGGAGTGTACGCAAGGGTCCTTCCTGACCCTCAGGACAGACAGTGTACACAGGTACATCTCCAGGGTTCTTTTGAACAATATAAATGGTGGACTCCCACCGATCGGCTAGTTTATGTTTGCCGCGAAAACGAAGGTTACGCACTAGGACTCTGTCACCTATGTCCAGTGTTGACTCCCTTACTCGCATGTCAAATCTACGTTTGTTTTTGTCAGCTATTTTCTTTGCATTAGCAGATGCTAACTGATAACTTTCTCTCAAATATGTCTTAAGATTTCTCACATACTGCGAGTGAGACATGCCCGGATCTTTCTTAACTGGTAGACCAAACGCAATGTCTATGGGCAGTCTAGGTTGGCGCCCGAACATTAACTCATAGGGCGAAAACCCAGTGACATCACTCCTTGTGCAATTATACGCATGAGTGAGAGGTCGGACATATTCACGCCACCTATTTTTTTCTTTGTCCTTGAGCGTACCCAACATACCGAGCAACGTTCGGTTATACCGCTCGACTGGGTTACCGCGGGGATGGTAGGGGCTCGTTCTTACTTTCTTTGTACCGACCAAGGCACACAACTCTTTGATGACTTGTGACTCAAAGTCGCGGCCTTGATCGCTGTGGAGACGCTCGGGGAACCCGTAATGAACAAAGAACTGCTCCCATAGGCATTTGGCTACCGTTAGGGCTTTTTGGTCTCGAGTTGGGATAGCAGTTGCATATTTCGTAAAGTGGTCAGTTATGACCAGAATGTCCTTGAAATTATGGCTGTCAGGTTCGATGGACAAAAAGTCCATACAGACGAGTTCCATGGGGCGACTTGTCTGTATATTGACTAATGGTGCAGCTTTGTCAGGTTGTCTTTTTCTTTTAATGCACCTTGGACAGCTTTTGATCTTTGACTCGACATCGAGAGACATCTTTGGCCAATAAAAGCGAGATCTCGTTAGCTCAAGAGTTCTTTCGGCTCCTAAATGGCCCATCTCATCATGTAGGCTATGAAGCACAGCGCTTCTCAAGGTTTTAGGGAGGACAAGCTGGTAAACTGTTTTCTTTTCGCACTGTTTTTTCCTATACAGTAGACTGTCTTTCATTTCAAAGCGACTCATTTCTTTGAGCATGAGCTGAAGTTCGGGGCAGATGACACTAGCAGATACAGGTGCTCCTGACTCACACGACTGTATGACAACATTAATTGCCGGATCTGTTCGCTGTAGTGCAGCTATCTCTTCCTTACTGTACTTAGGAACGGTGGAAAGACCACTAAGATTTTCATCATCAGCAAAATCTGAGGGGATAGCATCTGGGTGCACGGCAAGTGACTCGATGTAACATGGGAACAGTTCAGGGTCATTTTGAAATACAGTGTAAAGTTGACATGTGGCTTGGACAACGTTCACAGGTGCGAGATGGTGTGAAGTGAAGTCATGGATTCTTTGACATTCCTCTTGAGATGCACTGTCGCTGACTAGTTCACCATGTGGCCTCCTTGATAGGCCATCGGCATCCTGATTTTGCTTGCCTGCGCGATACTTGATGTCAAAAGTGAATGTAGACAAGGCTGCTAACCAGCGATAACTAGTAGCGTCTAGTTTGGCTTTCGTTAGGATGTAGCGCAAAGGGTTGTTATCGGTAATGACTGTGAAAACGTTGCCATATAAATAGTCGTGGAATTTTTCTGTGATAGCCCATTTTAACGCTAAAAATTCCAACTTATGGGCAGGATAGCGGGCTTCACACTGCGAAAGACCTCGACTCGCATACGCAATGACACGGGTCTGGCCGTCTTGTTCTTGGTATAACGCTGCGCCAAGGCCTGTTGTGCTCGCGTCAGTATGAACAACATAAGGCAATCTGGGATTTGCAAATCCTAGGACTGGCGCAGAAGTTAACTTTTCAATGATCCGGTCAAAAGCATCTTGGCAAACCTGGGTCCACCTTTCTCTGAAAGGTTCTTTGGGGTTATGGTACTTAGCGGCTAGGTTGGTGATTTTAGCGCCTTTACGTACGGGAGGGTACCCTGCTGTGAGGTTGGTTAAGGGCTTTACTATTTTAGAATATCCCTCCACAAACCTTCTATAGTACCCTGAGAATCCAAGAAATGACCTAAGGTCTTTCAAGGTCTGAGGTCTTGGCCAGGTCTTAAGGGCTTCAGTCTTTTGAGGATCGGTCTCAACTCCGTTTCGTGATACAATATGCCCTAAATAACGGACCGAAGTTTGAAAGAAACGGCACTTTTCAGGAGATAACTTTAAACCGTTCTCTCGCAAGCGGGACAGGACATTTGTAAGACGGGCCTCATGTTCCTCTAGCGTTTTTGAAAAGACAATAATATCGTCTAGGAACACAAGCACTTCACGCAAATTGATGTCCCCCATGCACTTTTCCATTAAGCGCTGAAAAGTGCTGGGCGCGTTCGTGATCCCCTGTGGCATGCGATTCCATTCCCAAAAACCTAGCGGGCACACGAACGCGGTCTTTGCTTTGTCACTCTCCGTCATTTCGATTTGATAGTAGCCGCTTTTCAGGTCCATTACTGAAAACCACTGAGAACCACTCAGGGCTGAAAAGGATTCCTCAAGATTCGGTAATGCATACGCATCTTTGACCGTTTGCATGTTCAGTCGTCGATAGTCCACACATAATCTGACATCACCGTTTTTCTTTTTGACAATGACTATTGGAGATGAAAAAGGGGACTGTGATTCGCGAATGATACCCGCTTCAAGAAGAGACTGCAAATGACGCCTCACTGCATCATAGTCTTGTGGGTGAATGGGACGCGGGCGTTGTTTGAACGGCGTTTCATCCTTTAGTTTGATGGAATGTTTCACCTTTGTGGCATGTCCATAGTCGAGATCGTGACGTGAGAATACGTCAGAAAATGTGTTTAACTTGTCAGTCATACGTGCTCTCCACTCTTCGGGCATTGACTCTCCAAAGTCGAAGCTTAAATCAGAATTTGGCTGCTTGTCTGTTTGGCTAGTTGGCTGTTGGTGGCTACTGCTGTTAACGGTGTTCTGAGCTGAAAGTACTTCTTTAACAGCACTAAGTTCACCAATAACACACCTAACAGGCAGGCAAATGTCCCGATCAGTTTCATTTCTTACCACTACAGGTATTTTGTAAGGGGAGACTCTCGGAACGGTAATGAGACAACATTCAACAAAAATTCCCCCGGGTAAGGATGACATGGTAGGTTGCTCAAGTAGGACACAACTTTCATTGTGTATATTGTAAATATCTGCATATCCCTCAAGCATTATCTTTCCACCAGCAGGGATTACACTTGGGTTAGTATTTCTCAGGTTGACAAGGCCAACTCGGCCATCTTGACTTTGCTTGTGTCTGATCTGTAAGGTTTTCAGAACTTGATGGTAGCCACAGTAAGCACTATTTTGAAAGGAGTTGCCATCACAGAACTGTTCGTAAAGTGGATCAAGAGTGTTAGTTCCGATTAACAATGGTGTGAGACTATTGGAACGAACATCGGGCACTA
Organism: Amphiprion ocellaris; assembly: GCF_022539595.1. Classification (NCBI taxonomy): domain Eukaryota; kingdom Metazoa; phylum Chordata; class Actinopteri; family Pomacentridae; genus Amphiprion; species Amphiprion ocellaris. The sequence continues at coordinate 227,312 of NC_072785.1, forward strand.
TGAGAGCAAGAGTCTCAAGTTCAGGCTGAGTGTCAATGAACTCTTCTGGGAACTGGAGTGTAACTTTGACATACCCCAGGTACGGTACACACTGACCATTTGCTCCTTCTATCTCTAGTAAGTCCGTAACTAGGATGAATAGTATGATCGGAAAAGGTGACTGTTATAGAAGGACAATGACTTGGTCGTTACCTGAGACCCTGTATCAAGTAATGAATTGCACTCAAGGCCATTAACTTTAACATTAGCAGTGCTCTTACTACCAACAAGTCCTTTAGTAAGGTTTTGAATTTTGTTACTCTATGTTCTTTTAACTTAGCTTTCGGTTTGGTTCCTTTAGTTCAGTTATGGGACTTCCAGTTTGATTTGTTTCCATTTGTCCCTCAATAGAAAACACAGTTCAGTTTAAAGTTTTGTCAGGAGCTGGATTCTCTTTTTCCCAAGCTTGTTGTCTCTCTTTTAAAAGAGTTCTTTTCGCATCACTAAAGTGGGATTTGGAGGATCATTACAGCTTGTGGCGATATGCCCATCCTCGCCACAACGAAAACAGTACCATGGTTTTGGCTTTGGTTTAACTGTCCCGTATGTGGCTTCAGATGTGAGTTTTGGGGTTGATGTCTTTCTGCTAACGGGTTTTCTCTTTTTGTTTATCTTTCTCTTTTTTCTTTGCAGGTTTGTTTGCAGCTGATGGTTGTGGTTTAGGATTCGAAAGAGCTGCGATTTGAGCCTGCAGCTCAACAATTTGCTTTTGAAGTTGTTGCATAGCTTGTGGTTGGGCAAGAGAAGATTGAGATGACCCATAGGTGTCTCCCAGATATGCATCATGCGCTTGCGCTGAGGCTTGAGCTTTTGGTTTTTGGAACCCCAAATGTTGTTTCATCCTGTTCGCTTTTGCAGTCTGTTTGTCCTCCTCTGTGCGTAAAAGGAGTAAAAACTCTGGAAAAGTGGGCGGGTTTTATATTTCCGTTGCTCAAGCTGGAGATTGTTAATTAGCGCATTGTTCCAGCAGCCCCTACAGAACTGTTTTAAGAGCTGCTTGTCGGAATCTTGGGGTGCAATGGTTTTCATTTTTACGATTCGGTTCAAAAATGTCTGCAATCTTTGCAGATAATTAGAAGGTTTCTCACCTGAATTTTGATTGACATTGAGAAACTGGGCGAAAATTTCATCCCCATCTTCCACTGTTGCATAAGCTGAGTCAAGTAGGTCTAGAAAAGCTTTTGGACTTGCATGGGGACCAAGTGACTTGACTACAGTAGCAGCAGGGGGAAGCAAACTGTCAACAATGCGTCTCACCAATTGTGCAGTAGAAACAGAAGGGTCAGCCAAGTGACACTCAATATTGCTTCTCCAAGTGTCATAATCAACCTCAAAGTTTGGGCATGGAACTTTGCCAGAAAATGGTCTGAGTTTGGCAGGTGCGTGTATCTGGGAATTGAGGTCTGAAGTTTTAACAATGTGTTCAACCACTACACGCTGCACCTCAGGTGGGTTAAGTTGTTCAGCAGATGGAATGAATGAGGTGACTGATCCTACCTGAGTGGGCATAACATTTGTTGGGGATCTGAAAGTTGAGTTAGGTGGGTCAAGACTGAGATTTTGATCATCAGCGCCCAAGTCTGTTTGAGGGGCATCAGGAGAAATGGGGCCTACTTGTGTTTCAGCTGATCCCACGGATGTGTCCTGATGTATGCCGGACCCACTTTGTTCTTGTATTAATCCAGAGATTCTTGTTAGCTCCTCCTGTAACAGGAGTTCAAAAGATTTTCCACTGAGTTTAGCAACATTTTGCAGGTCTGACAGAAAAGTTTTGGTGAGATCGGTACTTTTTTCACTTGAGTATACACTAGCTAGGGCTTCAATGTGAAAGACAACAGTATTATCTGAATCACAAAGTTTATCCATAGGTAAATCTTTCTCAAATGTCTCCATAGCAGCACCAGATGCATACTCTATAAGAGCCTTACCGTACAACGCAGACATTTTGTCTGAAACCTTGATTACTCTGCCAATAGACCCAAATTGCTTTAAAAACTCACAAATCTCCTCGTCAAGTTCAGTATTTGTCAAACCTGATACAATGACTGCATTGGGAACCTTTATACCTTCTCTCTCAATCACCTCCATTTTGGCATAATTTGGAAAAATACTAGTTCGCACTTGTGCGCACTTTTAGTTGAAAGGGCCTCCAGGTTATTACTTAACTCAAAGCTCCTGGCTGGCTCGCCACGTTTTACCGTGTAACCCACTTCAAGGTATGTACACGTCACTACTAGGTTCGTAAGGAGCTGTGAGTTTAAGTAATAACGAAGCAACACAGATTTAAAGTGGTAAAGTTGTAACTTTTAGTTTTGCAAAAATTATTTTTAACAGTGTACAAAAAATACTGTGCACAGAACCATGGGCCCAATAACAAAAAAAATGAAATAAATTGTCTTTTTCAAAGTGTTCCTTATGAGTACTGATCTTTGCCGATCCAAGATTTGTTCAAGTCAAAAGTCAGGGGGAATAGTCAAAAGTCATGAGTAAGTATGCAGGAAGGGTATCTTGTTGTTGGACAACAAGATTTGCACGATCCTACCACCAGATCCACTTGCTAAGCGGTGTGGTGGACTTCCACAGTTCGTCATGGGAGGCTCGCCATCAAATGGATCGCCAGTCCGCCTTGTGGGATGACTGGTATTTCTCGATTCTTTCTTGCATCACAAAAAGACCTGACCTGTATGAAGAACAGGTTTATAATCCAGGATAATATGAGCAAAATAATCTAAATAGGTTTCCAGGTGTTGTACAACATTAAAACTTCCATTTCAGTTAGGAAAATGAAGTAGTATTGTTTACAAAAATGTAACAATTGTTATTTTCCCATTAATCAATTCAAAACAGTCAAAATATAGCATTTTAACCCTTAGTAATTACAGTGAATTTTAATAATGGGACCACATTTTACTTATGAACTCACTAATTTATGAAAGACACATTACCTTTAAGGTAATACGTATAACTCACTTTTTCAGCATGTAGTATCTCTTTTTAACATTTAACTTTTTCATTTAAAATGAAAATAAATGAAATACATTGTTTTTAAAATGACAACATTGACATGTATTACAGCTTTGCTGCTTTTAACCATGTTAATTTACTTAAAATGAACTTCACTGTGAGTTAATCACAAAAGAAAATGACCATGCGCTTAACAGTGTAAAAGTTTCACAAAGTGCCTATTTTAGTGAAATATACAAAATCTGTATGAATTCTCTTTTTAAACCATAAAATAAATTCATTTTACATGAAATACATTCACCAGAAACAACATAAATGTGCAAAAGCCTAGCATCATTCACCTCGTGGTGTTTTCCACACACACAATCACAGAGAACTTTTCAGAGCTAGCTTACCAAGGAAGGGGGTTTCTACCAGAAAACCAGGGCAACACAATGCTTCCCTATCGGTCCTCGGACTTCTAAAATGAAATTACACAGGTTTACATCATTGACAAATAAATTTGAAGTGTCAAAGAAAAAGAACCAGGTTTGCATACCTTTTTCCCTCGTTTAACACCCACACGGGAGAAAACAGAAGCCTGGGCTCCAGACGTATTAACTCGCTAGGCGAGAGTGAGTATTACAGAGCACTACTTCCGGTTTCTTTATAAAATAAACTTCCGGTTTTCAAAATAAAAATACAAATGACTCAAAAACGCAACACAGGGACAAATAATAATTGAAATGAATAAAGATTATTAGTTAACCCCTTTTTAGGCGGGTTACACAAATTACAACCCACAATCATTCATGGTAGGTATCCACTGAGATTTTAGACCACTGTCTTACTATTAGAAGTATTTTGTATATTATTTCAGTATACATCCAGACGCTAGTTGCAGCTAATGCAGCCTGCAGCCTGACTTTGTATTGTGAGCTCAGGTGTAGCCCTTGATAATTCACTACATGCAACACCATTCTGAAAATGATAATCATCCAATGCACAACTGAAACCTGAAATGTCAAAATGCAATCTACTCATCCAAGAAGTCCCATTTCTTACACTAGTAAAATATTTTTGCCAGTGTTAAGTCCTACCAAACACGACTTTTGTATTCCCAAAACACTTACACTCTGCTCTGTCTCTATTGTGTTGTGTTGAAAACTTGCACATACAGGCCAAAAGCTTAAGTAACTGGGTGGACCTTTTTACAAATAAACACTAAAATATACTTAGTGGCATTTAAATGCCACATGATGCCGTCTCTCTTGTCTAATTCTGACAATAACAACATATGACATCGTTAGGAATGACATGTAGAAAATATTCCATAAGACAATGTGTAAGGGAATTAATCACCGATCACTTGTTCCAGCCATGCAGAGGTCATGGAGTGACTTGTCAAACTGTTTTAAATCATTTCATCCATGTATTTATTTGTATTTGTAAAAAACACAAACAAACAAAAACAAACAAAAAACATGTTTTAAATGAAAGTCATTCTTTGACATATTCAAATTTTAGACAGATTCGCAATTCCAAACCACCTGGAAGAAACAGTCAACTTAATTAGGTGTGAATGTACTTCTGTGGTTCTTTGAATACAACTGATGTCGACACCATGAATGTCTTCAAGGAGATACTGTCAGAAATTGTCCTCAGTTCTTTGTGTCAAAATTACAAATGTGCAAAATGCACTGAACATACATCAGGTAGGTTGGTTGGATGAAGTCAGGAGGATGCTTTGAGTCCAGCTTCTTCCTCTGTCTTTAAGTTTAGTGTTTCAGCATTTAGTTACTGATGCAAGAGTTTATATCCTCTTCATGTAAAAAACGTAAAAAGTACCAAAGCAGCCGAAGTCCCAGATCAGAAATTAATATTTGCTTTTTCATTCATCGTAATCGGTCGATCAATAAGTCAAAAAAAAAATATTGGTATTGGTTGTCAACATGGGTAAAAGAGTTACATCTAACACAGACCACATGTGTCTGATGATAACAATGGTCAGAACAATTCTTTGTTTACTTGTGATTATAAAACACATCATATAACCTACAGGTCATTAATTTAAAGCATTTTGACAAGTACACAATGACAAAGATGATTAAAACTACAGTTTTTACAGTAGTTACTTTGTGTACAGTTGTGAAAGTGGCAAAAGTCCAGTTGTAACAGGTTTGGAAAGGATCTTGGCAGCTTCTCTTTCTGAGAGGTTCTATTAAAGGTCATGGCTTACCCTGCTTCTTGGTAACATTATCAAAACCAAGAAAACATTTCCTGCAAATGGAATACATGACTTTCAGATAAATTACACAGTAGCATGTCCTGTTATACATAAGACATAAAAACATACAGGCCGTAATGATTTAAATATATTTCACTGAATCTGAAAATGGCATGAAGATTTTGGAACTGTTGGAATTTATAATATAACCATTGCTGCCATGACTTCATTCACTGAAATGGCAGCTCAGGTACCTTTGTAATGTCATGAACCCCCCACCACCACCCTCCCAACCCAAAGGAATTCAACTTTGTTACTTTGCAGATTATGTTGTTACATTGCAGGTAGTTATGTTTGCAGGTGCAGATCTTGTATCTGTGTCAAGGCACCCTCTGAACTCTAGATGACGTCTGTTCCCTTTGTGCATCACATATGATCACTCCTATGGTGTTTTACTATTTTAAGATGCCCCTTCAAAGACCTGTCTCTGGGTGAACCTGGACAAATGTGGTGTGAACACAAACAGTTCTAGTGAGAGTGTTGAGGTCCCCCTTGAAGTCTGTCACCACTGTCTCATAAATAAAAATAAATAAAAGACACAAATATGGCCTGTACAATTTCACAGTTCATAAGATTTCCTAAAACCACCACTTTCCTTAATCTGACCCACTATGGTAGATCTAAAATCCATCTCAATAGATGCGGGACAAATTTGACCTGAATCAGCCTCAGTGAACAAGAATTTGTAGCACCTGTACAAAAGTATCAAATTTTAAAATTTGTTTCATTTTTGTGTATTTAGGGTCACTTTAGTAAAAATCATCAAACTTCGGAATAAAAGAATAACATTTAGGGCTTTTTTTGTTTTGTTTTGTTTTTTTACTGCTGTCAAATGTCAAAATATCATAAACTTGACCCAAACATTATGTAAGGGTTAAAACAAAATATCTATGACTTGTGTTCAGTTTCTTTTACAGTGCATGGGTGGATGTTTTCTCAGCACCAGAGTAAGTGTGCTGTAGATTTTTCATCTACCTTATGTTTTAAATATGAGCATATTTCCCAGTTTTGCTCCAGGGCCCTTGGATAGAGGCGGAGACAAATGCTAGCACTGAAAGCAAACTTCACATTGCTTGTCTCAAGCAAGCATAAGTTATGGCAACTGGACTAACCTCGTGTGAGTCGAAAACGTTTCACCTCTCATCCAAGAGGCTTCTTCAGTTCTGAAAGCCTGGTGGGGAGTACCAGATATTTATCCACCAGGAGGGTGGTGGCAAAAACAAGTGGACAAAGACCCGAAACCAATAGACTCGTTAGGAGTCGTTAGCCTTTGATGGGCGGTCGTTACCCCTCCCAGCCCTCTAGGAGGGTGGTTGGGGGTCACCTGACTGCAGGTGGGACAGATGGCTGCACCTCCTTGGGAGGGCTCTAAGAACGGCGTTGTAAGTGGGAGACAAGTGGTGTCTGAGGCCCCCTCCTCTGTTCAAAGATGGCCGTTCTAGTTTGACATGAATGGCTTCTTTTACCCTCTCCTGTGAATCAAACAGGAGGTACTGGTCTGTGTGAGTGGGTTTTCTGTAGACCTCAATGTTGAGTTCCCCATTGGTTTCAATGCGTACCACGCAATCTAGAAACGCCAGACAGTTGTCTTGGACATCCTCTCTTGTGAACTTGATGTTTTTATCCACCGAGTTGAGGTGTTCTGTGAAAGGTTCGACCTCACCCTTCCTGATGGTGACCCATGTGTCATCCACATATCTGAACCAGTGCCTCGGGGAGTGGCCACTGAATGTTCTCAGTGCCACAATCTCCACTTCTTCCATGTACAGGTTAGCTACAATGGGGGATACAGGGGATCCCATGGCACAGCCGTGTTTTTGCCTGTAGAAACCGTTGTTGTACTGGAAATAAGTGGTGCTGAGGCAAAGGTTAAGGAGGTCACACACCTGTTCGGGGGAGAGGTTGGTCCTCTCAGACAGAGAGTTGTCAAGCAGCAGCCATCTGTCCCACCTGCAGTCAGGTGACCCCCAACCACCCTCCTAGAGGGCTGGGAGGGGTAACGACCACCCATCAAAGGCTAACGACTCACTTTAACACCTAACGAGTCTATTGGTTTCGGGTCTTTGTCCACTTGTTTTTGCCACCACCCTCCTGGTGGATAAATATCTGGTACTCCCCACCAGGCTTTCAGAACTGAAGAAGCCTCTTGGATGAGAGGTGAAACGTTTTTGACTCACACGAGGTTAGTCCAGTTGCCATAACTTATGCTTGCTTGAGACTTATCATGACCTGGATGACTGAGAACATCCACAGATTTATTCACATTGCTTGTTTTATGAACTATTTGTTTTCCTATTTTCTTCCTAAAGGTGTCTTAGAATGGAAAGTTACATCCCTTCACCCTTAAATATCTATGATGACAAAGATTAAAATGCACACACATACACAGCACTGAAAGCACACTTTTATTTTAGCACCAACAGTTTGTGTCACATTTGTGTCCATGAGACAAAAAAGAGTATCTTTAACTTGCTTTGCTCCGTTGAAGGCATGTCTCACATAAAGACTGCTCACTAATGGCAATAATAGCAGATAGACGTATGAACAATGTACTCCATAAACACAGGTAAGGTGCAGGGTGAAGAAATGAAGCCCTTAAATCAGTTGTGTGTCTGCCAAAGGTTTCTTTGAATCCTTCCTCTGGAACCAATGACAGTTTGAGCAAAATGTATTCCACACGTTCATATGTCAGGGCATACAAATCCTAATCGTTTCAGCAGTAGGCTATTTATGACTTGTGCAGTGCTATCTCTGTTGTCATGTTTTGGTGATCTCTAAGGCAACGACGATGTTTTTTTTTATTTTTAAAAAAATTTTAAAGTAAAATTTTACGAGGTTCACTGAAGAAAATGAACTTTTCACACACCAATGTTTGAAAAGGTGCTCAACAAGTGTCTTATTAAAAGTAGTATTGATAAAAAAAATCTCAAAACAGATTATTGTCAGCAAATACAAAGTTTTCATACAGAAACCACAAGGAAGTTGCAATATTCCAAAGAATATTGTTTAAAAATGCTAAAGTGTCACCTATGGGCATTTTAAAAATGAAGATATGTCATTATTATTATATTCAGAATGCAAGGGGCTTAATGGCATTGGATGTAATATATCACAAATCAATATTTACCCTATATTTACCTATGGTTTATCACTATTTCAATTTCTGTAAAGAAATCAAGTCTTTTTTTGCTTGCAAGACACACCTGTCATTATGCCAGTTCATTCCCCTCCAGCCTCCACCATAGCTCAGCCAGGAAAACAAACCAAAAACATTCACAGTAAATCTGGGTCCAGTACAGTCTACATGATTTACATGATGATCCACAGGTTCTTTCTCCTGCTCGATGGCATAACAAGCATAATAATGTCTGCTTTCTCCCTGAGGAAAAGCAGTGAAACATTGATTAGGAGGATGTGGATGATATATGCTGCAGCAGGCCTGTTGTGTACCAACACAGAGCTACAGCAACACCAGGATGTTCACAAGCCTTGATTTTGATGAAGGAGTTTGCTGGATGTTGTGTCAGAATGACAGGAGGAGAGCTGGTGGTTGATTGTCTTGTCAGAATTAGCTTGTAGCTGCAATATCTGGCTTTATTAAATTCAAATAGCTATTGATGGAACTAGAAAAGCACTCAGAGAGCACAGTATTCCACCAAGGCTGCTCAGTCGTATCATTTTTGACAGCAGAAGTCTTTAAAAAATATGTGGATCCAGACTATAAGCTGCATCGCTGACAAAATCTAATCACTTGGTCCTTGTGTCATTTCTGACCTTCCCAAAAAATGTCATCCAAATGTGTTAATCTGTTTTTGAGTAATGTTGCTAACAGACATACAGACAAACCAATGCTGATTGTTACATAACTTTGTATATTTTTTGCTTATGGTTTCCATGTTTACTTTTTGTAAGCAGAGTATTACATTATTAATTCTTTTAAATGTTCCCTTGTTGGAAATCTGGATTTTCTGGTTTATTTGTTTGTTTGATTTAATCTAATGAATTATACCGTCTTGGGAAATGCTGTGACATATTGTTGCTTTAAAGATAACTCTTTTACTATTGTTTCTGCAGAACATAAAATGTGTTTCTAAATGACGAGGTCTCAATGAAATTCTCGTGCAGTGTGAACAGTTGCTTAGATTGTGATCACATTTGTGTAAATATAGGATTGGCAGTTTGCTTTTGTTTGAATCGATGCACAGGGAAAAATGACTACACCTAAGAATGCACTGTTCTATTTGCTGCTTTCACTTACCTTTGAGATCTTTCTTTTCATAGTCTGGATATTAAAGTCAAAATACTGCCCTATGATGAACCAGTCCTTGTGGTTGTCATGGTTAAACAAAGAAGCCAGGTGCAGACAGAGAAGGAGAACTCTGCACTTGGATGTGAGTACAAAAGAGTTTATTTACAAAATGAAAAAACAAGAAGTAGTATGTACAAGGGTAAGTGGAAGTAACAACTTAAACTCCATAAACTGGGAAAGTGAAATGGAGTGGGAAACACTACTAATACACTACAAATACAAAAAAATAACTGCAAATGATGAGAGTATGAGAATAACAAAATTCAAAACTCAGACAAACAATGGAAACAGAGGAACTGATGAAAACCAAGTAACCCGGGGCAAAAAATAGTGTTGAGTTGTTTGTTTACAAGATGTGACTTTAGACTGGTGGAAGCTAACAGTAACAACATACATGGCTAATGCTGGGCTTGAACTTAGTTGTCATGTCAGTGTATTAGGGTTAGAGGGAGAGGGACAGTGGCTGGAGTGGGGATCATCTTAACACTATATATATATATATATATATATATATATATATATATATATATTATATATATAACACTGTATATATATATATAAAATTGAATATATATATATATATATATATATATATATATATATATATATATATATATATATATATATATATATATATATATACATACACATATATATATATACATACACACATATATATTCAATTTTTTATATATATACAGTGTTATTAGACCACCTGTCATAAAAACGTATTCAGAAATCTGTCAAAAACTTGTTTCAAACTAAAAAATGTTTTGTTATTTATTCGTCAAATAAATTGAGACAACTGAATACACACACACACACACACACACACAGACACACACACACACACACACACACACACACATACACAGCACATTAGGACCATTTTTAATGAAACATAGCTAGGATGTAATATGTATCAGTATGTTCTATATAACAATTACTCACATTAATAGAGTCTGCAAATGTGAAATTGCAGCACAGAAACTTAACTGTCCAGCTCCACTGATTTCTTAGTGTTTTTTAACTCATGATTCAATGAAGCATTTACTGTTTTAGTTCTCTGTCATCACTCTCATCGGCCCCTTTTTCAACAGCAACCAGCTGTTATTCATGTAAACAGCTTAGGCAAACCAATTGTACACTATCTACGCAGCAGCAAACTGCAGACAATGTTAGTGAGCAGCTGGTGAATACCGTGGAGCATTAAGCAGGACAGTGACTATTGGCCTTACATTTATCATGCAGAAACAAACACCACTCCAAATGAATGGCAACGTTACGCCTGCAGGATATGTCTGTCATGTTTTCATTTGACAGCTTTTTTCAAACTTGTCATCCTCATCTCACAGTTGTGATAAGCAGATGGACCTTTTTTAGTGGTAATGTAAACTAACTGTGAACATATTTCAAATAACAGTGTATGGACGTGTCGATATTTAGGGATTACTTCTGGCAATGATGTGCATATGTTCCACGATCTCTGCTAAAGCTTTTGTAAATGTCTTCCATTAATATCTAAACAAACTGTAATTATACATCTAAATCAGGACTAATAGTTTAATCCCTTTACTTTGTTGGTTTAACTAGAAGGTTCCACACTGTCTGACTTTCAGACTTGCTATACATACAGATCTGTGAAACAGTGTTATACATATATACAGAAATCTTCTATTTTTGAATGTTTCTCACACTTACACTTTCCAGTTCCAACTACTATTTATATTCATTGAATATTAGACAGAGATAACCCACAAACATAAAATGCAGTTTTGAAATGATTTATTAAAGATTCATTGAAAACCTGTGTCACCCCTGTGAAAAAGTTGCCCCCTGAACCTAATATCTGATTGGTCCCTTGCCAGAAACAACTGCAGTTAAATGTTTTTGGTATCTTGTCATCAGTCTTTTACATTTGACCCACTCTTCTCTGCTGAATAGTTTTAAGAAGGGCACATTAGATGGTTTACCATCATGACCTGCCCTTTTAAGGTCTTGCTACAGTATCTGGATTGGATTGAAGTCTGGACTTTGACTTGGCCACTTCAAAACCTTAATTTTGTTCTTTTTGAGCCACTCAGAGATGGACTTGATTGTTTGCTTTGGGTCATTGTCATGCTGTCTAATCCATTTGTGATGAGCTTTAGGTCATGAAGTGATGATGGATATTCTCCAGGAGGATTTTCTGATTGAGAGCAGAATTCATGGTTCCATCAGTGATGACAAGTCGTCCAGGTCCTGTGGAAGAAAAGCAGCCCCAAACCATCACATTACCACCACCATGTTTCACTATTGGTATCATGTTCTCATTGTGGAATTCAGTATTAGCTTTACACCAAATGTAGTGGACCCATGTCCTCAAAAAGTTCCACCTTTGAACCTGGGGCCTCTGTACCCCTATGGAGATATTCCATTAAAAATCAGATGTTTCCAGCTACAATAGTTATTTACCACATTAACAACTGTATTTCTGATTCATTTAATGTTATCTTCAAAGGAAAAAAAGATTTTCTTTCAAAAATAAGGACATTTCTTTTTTTTTTTTCTAAGTGACCCCAAACTTTTGAACGAGAGTGTATATTTCCCATTTGTCTTCTTTTATCTTTCTGTTTTGTTTTGTTTGTTTTTTAAAAGCATGCTTCAATTTAAACTAGTGGATGTAATGTGTGAATTTTCCCAGTGAGGGATCATTAAAGTTCATCTTCATCTTTGAAAATAAGGCTGGAAAATAATCCATTACCTTTGAGGATACAGGTTGATTTCCTTCTCGATACACAAGTGGAATTACAAAAAATGGCACATTTTTCATATTTTATATATTTTTTAAACATATTCCCTTAAAAAAAGAAATCAGTGGGTTTTGTTCATCATTCTTATCATTAAGATGTTTTATCTCATCATCTCTGGTGTACTGACCTTTCAACTTTTTAATGATTTAGGGAAGAGACTAAATGTTGTACGACATACAGTGTTACGGCTGCGGCCGTATTTTGGTAATGTTGTGTTTGTAGTTTTGAAATGTTTTGTTGTCTGGGAGTGGGTGTTCTGTGTTTGTCTGTAGATCTTTGTTTTGTCCTTGTGGTCTGTTTCGTCCTGTTGGTTGGTAGTGGGTGTTCTGTGTTTGTGGATCTTTGTGTGCAGGAGCTGTGATTGGTGGTAAGGCGGACCCAGCGCTGATTGGCTGGAACCTATTTTAAATCTTGGCAGCCGGCAGTGATGGAGGAGCCTCTCTGACAGCAGCACCCTGTGGTTTTTCCCAGACTCCAAACCTTTGCCGTGATACCTGTGTTTTGTTGGTTAGATTAAGATAGTGTGTTTTTTGTTTGTTAGACTTGGGTTTATTTTTGTAAGAAGTTGTGGTTTTGTTGGATAGGATCTTTTGTTTGAGTGCTATAATGCCTCTTTAGTTTGTATCCAATTATTTTGTTTGTTTGGTTTTTTTTGCTTGAATGAATAGCCCATGTGTGGCCTCTTTTATTTGTAAATATTGTAAATAAACCTTTTGTAATTTTTCTACAAACTGTTCATCATTTTTGGGGACTGGGAAAATATTCCACCTTATTTTTTTTTTTAAAAACAAACATTATGCTACGCACCTTCCCCCTAGACGGGTGCGTAACAACAGTCATAATTCATAATGAGTCATGATCATCAGACATGTGATAAATCCATTCATCATTCAGTTTCAATATCAGGAGTTCATGTCAGGGAGGTCCAGTTTAGTTATTGATTTATGCACTGCATGCTGAATGCAGGATATAACCTTGGCAACATATTGAAATGGGCTCAATCAGCTCCAGGTGGAAGAGGGTGAATAATGCATTAACAGCTGATCAAAACAAACAGCTCTAAAAACCTGTCATGAATAAATTACACAGCCACAATCGCAGAGAGACCAGGACCTTTGTTTCATTAGTGCATTCACAGAGCAACATCTGCAATGCATTTCATTTTTGACAACAGCGACAATATCTGGGACACACTCAATTCGAAGTACTTAGCTTCAACTCTGATTTGTCTCACTGAGAGACAGAAAGGATGTATACCATGGCATGGTAGTTTGATTCACCTGATGTATAATGCATATAAGCCTGCCGTAGTCCGATATCTGGCCCCACATTTCACCATCTGTATGTTACTGTTTTGTTCACTGCTGAAAAAAACAATAAGTTCCAACAAACTGCAACCTACCACTGAAACTGAAAGATTTGCAGCGGATTTGGATCATACATTAAGGCAGCTCTGCTAGTTTATTTCAGTGGATTATCCATTTAACAGTGTTCCTCTCGCATGCAAATGTTCCACCACAACTGACAGCCATTATGTTTTTTTAGTACACACTGAAGCTGCATTCTTTGCTTTGCCACAACTGCTGTGATTGGTTTAAAGAAACAGAACATGCCAAAGTGTTTTTATCTTCTATGGTAGAATGATAGTGTGATGCAGCCAGACCAGTATGTAATTCAGTAAGGACAGCTGGGAAACCATTAGGGACCTCTGGTACTACAAAGAGGGCCAACGATAGAGAAACATCACAAAATCACTTACTTTGCTTAATCACTCAAAGGCAGCTCTATGATTATGGTGATCCCTCGACAATGCAGTACAATTAAACAAAGATATGTTTTGAGGAGACATAGAAACTCTCTTAACTCTGACAGGGAAGTGAAATAACAACAACTTTTGCTAGCCAGAACCTCTCAAGATAACAATGGCTGTTTCAAATGCAGAAAATGTGACGATTTTATATTGTGTATAAGAAAAATATCCAGACAAGGAGTGATTATAAGATAAGGAGGAAAATCTTGTCATAATAAAACATCATACTCTGAAACATATAAAAATAAATGCAGCAACAAGCTGCATAACTTGAATAATAAAAGAGTAGCTTTTCTTGTTTAAAGGAGCAATGATGATAGTTACTGCAGCTGGACCTCATGCTATGAATAATGACAGACAGAAGCAAGATGAGGATGGTAAAGAGAGGCCTTTATTATAATGTTTCAGGGGAGACACTGACTGGACATTTTCAGGAAGTGTGAGAAATATCACACATTTCACTCCCTATAAATGAGAAGCTGATAAAACACAAGCACGAACACAAACACAATAGTATGCTATTCACTCGTGTGTTACCATGGTTACATATATACTCATCACAGCTTATACAGATCACTTCTTTGATAAGCCACTCATAACCCCACCTAAGTCTGCTCTAAAGGACATTGTTATCATATTAGTACATTTTAAAAGAGAACAGTACTGTTTCCTTGTTGTAGAATGCTTAACTCATCTTGCTATGGTCAGAAAACATTGTCGTTAAAATATTCTGTGATGTGACCAAGATACTTTCATGTTTAACTTATCCAACCAGAATTTGAGTGAAGTTTTAAAACACAGAAAAGGGTAGGATACCTTCATTCTAAAATCTAAGTATTGTAGGTCATGAAACCTCACATACAGACCTTCTGTTATCACATCTGTATTGGCACATTAACCCTTGTGTGGTGTTCATATATTTGTTACTCAGCCAGTGTTCATGGGTCTGGTGGACCCGCTGCATTTTGGGCTTTCAGTTCAACACAATCAAATAATTTTATGTTAAAACACTCAACAGATGTTTTCCTCATTCCAATTCCAAGCAATATAAACAACATAACTGGTAAATATTTGCTCTTTGTTAGATCACATTTACGAATTGAAGTGCTACTCATTTTTTGTTTGTTTCATTGATAAAATGTAATTAAAAAAGAAAATCACTTCTAATCACGGTAAGAGTAGAAAAAATAAACACATTTACAAATGAAGGACGGTTTTTCATGACTACTGACTTTTGTTTTTTTTTAACTTCATTAGAAATTTAACCCATTCAGGTCAATTTATGCAGCACAAGCTATAAACATACAGTAACCATGTCAGTCAAGACAACACATCAGTCCCATTGAACACATTGTCTTTTCATACCAGCCTAGATAACACATGAGGAGCAGTTATACTATGTGTGTGCTGCATATTTACTTCTTGTACTTGATGGAAGTGGCATCACAGGCAGTCCAGATCTTTATACCATATTTTGCAGGTTTAGATGGTATATACTGTCTGAAGGGGGAAGCAGTCCCAAAATGGCATCAGCTGCTCATCATAGTGACATTAGGCCCAGGGTTGTAAAGCAGGGGAAGGCAGTTCACTGGTCCCACACTGTCCTGATGGCAGCTAGCTTGTCTCTGCCGTCAAGCTGGTCTGTTGGCTTGGTTATCAAACCGGAAGATCCTGGAAACTATGTAGAAGATTTCCAGAGACATTGTTGCACGGAAAAGTTCTCTGCCAGTTTCTGCATCCCACATTGATTCTGTGGATTCCTAGTTGGACCTGAAAACTCCAGCAAGGATAAGAACCCCAAAATAAGCATGTAAATGGGTTTGGTCTATCTCTTTCCACCTCTCTCCAAAAACATGTCTTCCTTCTGAATTAGTGCACTCCAGAATAATTTTCTGGATGGACTCCATGATGAAAAGCTCAAAAGAAGACTTGATATCCTCCACATGAGTAACTGCCATGTGTGTTGGCCCTGGTTGCATCCTTATCACCTTGGCAACCATGCAGGGTGGCTCATTTCTGGGGCAAGAAGACCGTTCAATTTTATCATTTACTGACATCCATATTTCATCATTTGCTAGCTGCTGATGGGCTTGTTCTGGTCCTGGGACTGGCTGGTCCTGAGATTGGCTGCTGATGGACTGGTCCTGTGGCTCATCTTTGTTTTGGAGCTAGCTGATGCTGAATCTCATTCTCTTCTTCAAAGTCACCAGCAGACCCTGACTTTTCAGAAATGTGATCCTCAGATTCTGAAATCTCTTCCTCTATATCGTTATCAAATGCTTCCCTCTCTTCCAAAGCCAGTTGCAAGGCCCTCTGAGCAGAGAATCTTTTGGCCATCTTGATCAGTTGTAATAAGGAACCACACTGGCAAAGCTATATTTATTGTGTCCCGGCCCTAATTTGCAGCTGGGATAGAGTATGAGAAATTAAAGATTTGTTCCCGCAAGACAGAAGGTGTTGGTGCTTGAATTTTGCAACAATGCTGCAAACTTGTGTGGGAACGGCAGAACACACAATTCCAATATTGTCACACACACACACACACACACACACACACACACACACACACACACACACACACACACACACACACACACACACACACACACACACACACACACACACACAGAGGAGGCCTAGAAAGGAGGAGGACAGAGTGAAGGTACACAAGACCTAAAATTTACACACTTTCATTGGCCCCAGGTCCAGTAGACGAGACCATCCTGTATGTAATATAAATGTGCAGGGGGGTGTACGGTGTATGGTCATTAACTCAATATTTTGTTGCACAACCTTTTGAGGCAATCACTGCAATCAAACCATTTGTGTAACTGTCAGTGAGTCTTCTGCACCTCTCAGCAGGTATTCTGGTCCACTCCTCATCAGCAGACTGCTCCAGTTGTCTCAGGTTTGAAGGTTCCTTCTCCAGACGCCATGTTTCAGCTCCTTCCACAGATGTTCAATAGGATTTAGATCAGGGCTCATAGAGGCCACTTCAGAATAGTCCAATGTTTTCCTCTTAGCCATTCTTGGCTGTTTTTAGCTGTGTGTTTTGGCTCATTATCCTGTTGCAAGACCCATGACCTGCAACTGGGACCAAGCTTTCTGACACTGGGCAGCACATTTCTCTCTAGAATACCTTGATAGTCATGAGATTTCATTGTACCTGCACAGATTCCAGACACCGTGTACCAGATGCAGCAAAGCAGCCCCAGAACATAACAGAACCTCCTCCATGTTCCACAGTAGGGACAGTGTTCTTTTCTTCATATGCTTCATTTTTGCATCTGTGAACATAGAGCTGATGTGCCAAAAAGTTCCAGTTTTGTCTGGTCTGTCCATAGGACATTCTCCCAGAAGCTTTGTGGCTTGTCAACATGCAGTTTGGCAAATTCCAGTCTGGCTTTTTTATGATTTGTTTTCAACAATGGTGTCCTCCTTGGTCGTCTCCCATGAAGTCCACTTTGGATCAAACAATGATGGATGGTGCGATCTGACACTGATGTAGCTTGACCTTGGAGTTCACCTTTAATGTCTTTAGAGGTTGTTCTGGGCTCTTTTCTTACCGTTCGTATTATCCGTCTCTTCCATTTGTCATCAGTTTTCCTCCTGAGGCCACATCCAGGGAGGTTGGCTACAGTCTCATGGATCTTACATTTCTGAATAATATGTGCAACTGTAGTCACAGGAACATCAAGCTGCTTGGAGATGGTCTTCTAGCCTTTACCTTTAACATGCTTGTCTATAATTTTCTTTCTAATCTCCTGAGACAACTCTCTCCTTGGCTTCCTCTGGTCCATGTTTAGTGTGGTACACACCATGTCACCAAACAGCACAGTGACTACTGTAACCATATAAATAGGCCGACTGACTGATTACAAGTTTGTAGACACCTGTGATGCTAATTAGAGGACACACCTTGATTGAACATGTCTCTATGGTCACATTATTTTCAGTCTTTTCTAGGGGTACCATCATTTTTGTCCAGGCCTGTTTCATGAGTTTATTTTTTTAAATAATTCTGTTGAACCACGGTTCAAAAGCAATGTTTGATTTTCATTGGTAATTTTCATAGAATTTTTATTTATTATTACTTTTGTCAGATTCAAATTATTTCTGTGACCATTGTGGGTTTTTCTTTCATTAACCGAGGGATACCAACAATTTTGTCCATGTGTATATCGATAGATAGATAGATAGATAGATAGATAGATAGATAGATAGATAGATAGATAGATAGATAGATAGATAGATAGATAGATAGATAGATAGATAGATAGATAGATAGATAGATGGATAGATAGATTTCCTTTTTATATTTTCTTGGGAAACAAACTGTTTCTCTGATGTCAAAGCTTCATCAAATGCAGAAGCAGTAGTGAGGTGTAAAGTTAGGCCATGAGGTCATGATGGCGCATGGGCATGTAGTATATTGCTTCATCTCCTTTTGGATGTTATCAGGGGTTACAGGGGTGTTCTGTCACAGAGCAACAGCTAATGTTAGATTTTTTAGCGATACCAGTATGGCTATAGCAGTCTTAGTCTGCTCATCTGTCAGTTGGGCAAGGAACCATTTTCTTGCCTACTGAAATATCTTAATTTTTTTTTCTCAGTTACATGAAATAGCTGGTCAGAAGATACCAAGATAAATTTGTTTGGTTCAGCAAATCATCATTTTTAGGCCTTTGAATAAATCCTGACACTGCGATTTTTCTTTGCAATGCTGTCTAATATCTATATAAAAACTCCAACAAAAGGAATTCTTCCAATGGGACAATATTTTGACAAAACAATTATTTTTTTATGAAACAGCAAAACCTTTTAGTAACTTTTCTGCAAAAATGCAAAAACGGTCATCATGATACCAGTTGTGTTGGTATCTGTACTCTGCTGCTGTCATGATGTCTTCATATCAGTATTTTCCTGTTGGCTTTCTGCTGCACAACATTTTGTATTCAGCATCTGACTATGACTATCATTGGCAGTGACGCGCAGGACAATCATTCTGCATTTATGGCAGCTCACATACTGATCACATATTGATTATGTCACGATTTAAATGTATTTATTTGTTTAACCTTTATTTAACCAGGTAAGTTAGTTGAGAACTGATTCTCATTTTTAATAACAACCTGGCCAAGAGGCAGCACACAAACAAGATATACAGCAAAGTAGATTACATGTACAGCAAATCACACAATATTAGAAAACAAATTATGCAATGACTTCTAAAATAAAAAGGCTAAAAACAGCCGACATGTTACTCTAATCTGCTCATGCGCCTTCATTTTTCCACTTGACAAGAGTCCTCTAAGAGCCACTGATATCTGCTTTGTAGCGTGATAGCATCTCTGTGTACTACAGTTACCCTTGACTGACAATAAATATATTTAACACCACACTGTAACAGTAAAACACAGCTTATCACTCTTTCAAGCTTTATTTTAATTTGTGCATGGCTGTGCCACCACCATAAATCATATATGTATGGCAGCGTTGTTGGGCTACAGCATAATGCACACACTGTCAGAGTGCCATCTCCATGGCAACTATATAAATGTTTTGCCTTGCCTCACATAAGCTATCTTTCACAGGCACCCATGCTGAAAAATTGGCTTCCATCTAGTGACAGGTCTGTATTCTACGCTGCAGTCATTGCTCCTGAACACACTGTCATCTTCACTGTGTGGGTTTCTGCACTCACACTTTTTTCTTTTTCTGCAGTATTTAGTGTTCTCACTTTGCACAGGTTATATGCTGCTTTCACATGCCACACAGAAGAAGAATAAAATTTCTTAGCACGAGGACTTCATCAGCTTCACCTTCGATGTTGCTGTGAATGTTTCAGAAGAAGACATTTCCTTAACTCACCCATGCATGGAGATCCAAACGTGTATTGATCGTTTTTGTGTCGTATAGAATCCAACTGCTCCAAACAACCTGAGGTATTGACGAAACAATTATGCTAACAACTGTTTTACTGGGAGCACGCCGACACTGTATTTAATTTTCCACAGTAAAACTAAATTTTTTTTATATATATATATATATATATATATATATATATATATATATATATATATATATATATATATATATATATATATATATATATATATATATAAAGTTTCATTACATTGCAGCATGATAAAAATTTGTTTAAATGAGGTAAACACTTTGGAACTTTGGATAGTGTGTTGGTGAACTGAGTTTAGATATTGTTTTCAGGCCAAATGGAATTATAATATACAGTGGCTTAGTGACTCTTTTACCTGTTGACATGATTTTTTTTTTTTTTTTTTTTTTTACCATTTTGACTTATTCACCCAGCTATAGTCTAATGATGCCTCCACACTTCCTGCTCCGCACCACACTCAAGCATGTTTGAGCAAAAAGTTTGAATACAGCATATCATTCCCAGGCACAGTATGACAATCCAACCCCAGTCTACTTCGACGAGGCAGACTCAAATCTAGATCAGGTATATTTGCATGTGACATGCATCAGGCGTCTACATATATAGAAATTTTCTTACTTTTCTCAACATGTGGCCTGAGGGATATGCCAAAATAGATGTTGTACAGACTCTCGTAGGAAGGCAGATGTGGAAAGTATGTGCCAAGGATGAAAAAGCAAGGATTTAAAACCTGCTAATTTTACTGATACATTTATTTCTTATTTGCTGAAGGAGAGGTAAAACTGTTACATCATAATACATGATGACAGCAGGTGAGCTGATCACTGCAGCTGTCGCTAATCGCTGCAATCAGCAGACTGCAGGCACAGAAAGAAACAGACAGGAGAGAGAGGGACAAGAGAACGATGACAAAGGAAATGGGGCAAGGTGCAGAAATAAATAAGCAGAAGCAGGGAGAAGGAGGGAGAAAGGGAGGGGCTGGAGCAGGGATCAAGACAGAGTTGCACCATGGTCAGTTTGGAGATGGGGGCATTATTCTAGGAAGTTCACTTATCTACCCTGCCCAGCATAGATCCTATGGGCTGACCCCTCCACTACTGGTATCAAGAGCCTGTATCATGAAGCAAGGTCAGTGAGTTAGCCCAGTAGTTTGGGGTTTAACTCAAGTGTCACTTTATTATGATGCTGCTCACATCTGGCTGAATCAGGGCACCATGTAACCTATGCAGCATGGCTTTAATTTACCATATTGATTTAGAACAGAAAACAAAAAGTATTGTAAAATGCTGTGTTTGCCTGCTTTTGAATGGACCAGTCCTATGCAGAATGATATTGCCAAAAATTGTTAGTTGTGAGTGAAATTGTGCTTACAGATAAATAAACTATTAGCCCCACAAACTTTCAGCACAAATTTTCATTATGCTAAGGTATCAAAGTATGCAGAATATTATATTACATACTAGAGTGTATATTATACACTAGAGAGAATGTCTTAGATTTCCACAGTGTTCTGAAGTATAATTCCATCCTACTGTAAGCCTGAAACAAAATCGATGACTTTATGATACAAAAGAAAAGAACGTGCATTTTGAAGTTTCACAGAAAATATGACTTTTTGTTGTGTAGTTGTATCAGCTTGAAAGCCATGCACAGAATCTATCACAATGTATTGCTGCAAGATCATGAGAGTAGATTCTCAAACATTATTTCATTAGAACAAGAATTTCTGTTCTATTTCATAATCTCTCTTGTGTATTCAGGCATACCCTACTATAGTAATGTGATTCCTAGTAAACTCTCATACATTTGTCACAGAGAACTGTAAAAAAGAATTCATTTTGAGTGCTTTGCTACTGGCAGACTGTTCTGGATCTTTGATTATGAACATGCTTTCCGCTGGCACGGGATATTTGCAGTTGAAACACTGCATCTGCTCAACAGAGAAAGAAGAATAAAGGCTCCACCCTGAACAGTCTACAGATAAATCTAAGCAAGGTGGATGCATATGAACAAAAACATCCATCTATCCATTACCCATACACTGCTTCATCCTCATTAGGGTTGCGGGGGGTCTGGAGTCTATCCCAGCTTTCTTAGGGTGAAGGCAGGGGACACCTGGACAGATCACCAGTCTATCACAGGACTACAGATAGAGACAAACAATCACACTCACACCTACGGACAATTTAGAATGACCAGTTAACCTCAGCATGTTTTTGGACTGTGGGAGGAAGCTGGAGAACCCTGAGAAAATCGACACATGCACTGGGAGAACATTCAAACTCCATGCAGAAAGATCCCAGACCCAGGCCATGACGTGAACCGTGGATCTTCTAGCTTGAACAAAAACAATGCTTGCTAAACGTTTAATCTTGTCAGTACTATAGAGGTGGTTAAGGAATGTCCAGAAGTCAAACTACAACAGACGGGTGAGACATATGTGAGGTGAGACCTTTT
Organism: Amphiprion ocellaris; assembly: GCF_022539595.1. Classification (NCBI taxonomy): domain Eukaryota; kingdom Metazoa; phylum Chordata; class Actinopteri; family Pomacentridae; genus Amphiprion; species Amphiprion ocellaris. Next base: position 249,866 of record NC_072785.1, read on the forward strand.
GATTAGGACTACACATAAACTGCATCCATGTGCACTGCATTAGGCTGTTGGTTTGATGGTAAAATAGTCATGGTTAGTATAACCCTGAGGTTATTAAGTTGGAGATTTCCAGGTTATTGAGATGTTGTTCAAACAGTAATACCTGTGCAGGACAGGAGCACAATGTCACACAGAATTGCTCTTCTGTTTTTTTTTTTTTTTTTTTTTTTTTTTAAAGCCTTGTTAATAGCGTGGTTCTCATAATGATGGCTATCTGGTACATAGGTGGTGATTTTAAATTCACACTCTTTGTACTTACTTCATGTTTAATACTGTAGCTTTAAAATCCCACAGTACAATTAAAAAGTAACATACTACTTTTCTCCATTTCACTAATTGTGACACTGTTTGCGTGAAATAGATGGACCTCTTTTGAAATAGGTCAGTCACTTTTAAAGGAGGTCAATATTTATCCAGTCATTTACTTCACCTTATATATTTTGAATTAATTGACATTATTTTATACAAATCTGTTTTCACCTTGACATTCTAGAGGTTTTTTCTGCAAATTCTTGTCAAATGCAAATTATATATGACCATGTATATACTTTGGCTCTTCCAGTCCAACATTTTTTAATTTCATTTTTTTTAGCCATTTCAGTGCAAAAAAATATTTAAACATTGTTTTGCTGCTTACAGCTCTTCCAGTCTGCTTAAGCATAATTTAACATTGTTTTCTCTATGCAACCTACAAGTGCAACAAAATTCACAGAACACTGCTTTTCTCCCTATAGTTTTTCAAGTATAAACACATCATAAAACACAATTTGTTTCCATATAGCTCCAAAATAAAATTTTACACAATTTTTGCTCTTCACAGCTCTTCTAGATCAACAACAAATTATAGCTCAGTTCTCTTACAGCTCTTTGTGTTTGTTACACCCAAATGTGATTGTGTGCCGTCTTGTTTCTGGGGTGGATTTCTTTTGGGCCTTTGTATGGGGAGATGACATGTGTAGGCCCAGCTGCAGCTGGTTTGAGAGTGTCTCCAGAACCACCAGCTGCCAGTCATCTCAGCTAATGAGTCTGGAGTCTGGCCTCCCGACCTGTCTGATTGGGCCACCACCCAGTTCCTTCCACTTTCAGCCAGTTGGTGGCAACTACCACATTCTCAATTGGGGTGGCTAAAATTTAGTGTGACCAATTCATCCTAGTGCCTCTTTTGTCTGTGTGTTCCATAGCCACTGTGTGGTGGCCACTTGGAAGTTAAGATTCTGTTGGCAGCTGCCAATTCAGCGAGAGGTTCTCAAGTTTTGGTGAAAACTGCAACCTCTGTTAGCAACTGACTAACTAGTTGAGGAGCTTTGTGTGTATGCGTGTCCTGTAGCTAGTGAGTGGTGGGGATTTGTGTACTATGTCTTGAGGGCAATGTGTGTTTTGAGGCACCGGTTTTATTTAGTTTATTCTGCACACCAGCCACTCATTTGTATTAGTTTTTGCTGTTTGTGGTGGGTGTTGCTATTGTAAATTGGGTTTGGTTAAGGAATTTAGTTGAGTTGCTTTGCTTTTGTTTTGCTAGTATAAAAATTCTGTTAACCCTGGTTTTACTTTATTCTTTGATTTAGCAAACCAACAACTGGTTGTTTTTGTTACACCCAGTTGACCCTAGCAGTTGGGTCATTACAGTGTGCAATAACATTGTGTTAACCCTGGTCCTTTTTTCTACACACTGTGATTTTCAACCATGTTGTGCTTCTGTATTTCTCATCTTGCTTCTTCTGTGCCTCATGTATGTCTAGCACCTGTAATATGTAAATTCCCTGATGAGGGATCAATAAAGTTCATCTTATCCCAGCCACTTGGTTGTGTTCATAGAGTATGGGGCCCCTGCTTGGTTCGTGCATCCAGCTACTATGTCCTGGACCGTTTCAGAGAGGTCTTTGCACAGCCTGCATCTGGGTTCCTGTCTGCTGTGGTAGATCCCTGCCTCTGTGGATCTGGTGCTCTTAGAACATCCCTTTCATCTTCCTTGATCTTGGCTTCCAACCTCCTACCAGCTGCTGCTTAGTGTGAAGGTGTGTCTCTGACCTGCTTGGAGAGGCTGCTGTGCAAGAAGCAAGGCCCTCCTCCAGAAGAGGCACCTTAAGGCTTGACTGAGGCTTGCAGCTGATCAAATGGACAACAGAAAAGGCTTTCTGGAATGTTCTGTGGTCCAATGAACAATTGAGCTATTTGGCCACAATGACCAGAATTATGTTTGGAGACAGAAGATTTAGGTCCAAGAACACCATACCTGCCATCAGGTGTGGTGGTATTATGCTCCAGGGCTGTCAGTGGAAGTGATGCTTCCAACAGAATGACCCCAAAAACATCTTTATCTTTAGCTCAGGGGAATCATCCATCCAAGTTTAGAGACATCTGTGTAATTATAGAAGATTTTAGATTCACTTTGTGTCACAGCCAGAGGCTGTGATTAGGTGGCAGTGCTCTCTCCTCCTCCGGCCTGTTGTTTCTCTCTCTCTAGGTGTGTGGCAGTGGTGGGCAGCAGGTGTGGCTGATTACCAATCAGCTGATCGGGTGCAGGTGGAAGTTGCTCATCAGGCTGCTGGGCTCACTATAAAGAGTGACTCATCTTTTTCAGTTGGTGCTGGATCATCTTCTAACAGTTAGTGTTGCAACTAGACCTGTCTGAGCCACTGCGTTTCCTAGTTCTGCATCTAACCCTGTTCTCTCTGTGCAGTATTGACTCCTGCCTGCTTTGGTTTACCGTCTCTTCTGGTTGGAAAGCCACCTGGCTGAGGCTTCCTGGCTCTATGAGGACTGGGGCTTTCTCCAAGGAGTCTCTAAGGCTAAGGAGGACTCTAGCTGCTGCCACACCACTACAGGAATGCCATTCCACTGGGAGCTGGAACCACCATCGCAGTCCACTTACCTGCAGCCTAGGATTCCAACTGCTGACTGCCGAACACCTGGGACAAGACTCCTTGGTTCCAACTCCATACCAAAGAGAGACTGTTCAGCTAAGTTCTTGTTCTAGCAGCATCAGAGAATAGAGCATTGTTGTTTTGTATAGTTGTTGTTCCTGCTTGTTTAGTGGGATCCAGGGATTAGAGTTTAGGTCCTTTGTGTGGACTAGGTTTAGTAGTTCAAGTTTTGTAGTTTTCCTGCTTGAAGGTATCAAACGTGGGTTAACTATTCTGTATAGAAGTGTTTAGCCTTCCCTCTAGGAAATCTTGTTTTGTTCCGCCGACTGTGTATTCTAAGTAACTTCCGGTAATGGAGTTCCAGTTGTAGTTGTTTTTGGTTGTGCAATAAAATCTTGTTTAAATTGAGTCACTCATCTGCTGTCTCATTTTCCTGCTGTTGAGCCTCTGCACCCACCATAACAAAAGAAACGAGGCTAGCATCATGTTTGTCTCACCATGACGCTACGCTCTAAAATTTGAGTTGTATTCCACTTTTAAAAGCATTGTCTGATCTATTACAGAAGATAATTCACAGAAATTTGAAACTGTTGCACAATGTTTGCTTTCCCTTCGCACTTTTGCTTAAACATTACATTAACGGGGGTCTAGATGTGGTGCAGTTGATTGTGCTTCATTTAATGAAAAAAAAAATCTTCCACTGAACTTATTCCAAGCACAGCTTATGTTTGTCTCCACTATGTAATTGGGAATATAATTTAGTGGAATGAATTTCATTTCTAGTGTTACATTTGAAGCTTAATTTCTGTCAGAGTTGAGTCCAAGGAATATATGTGAAGAAAATACTGAGCTCATTTTGAAAATGACAAATGTGAGAGGATTTAAATTTTAACTACTTTTACTGAAAAGCCCAACCAGGGATGGGAGTTGAAAATTAGCTTAATGCTGTACACTATATGTAAGACATAAGATGTGTTCTATGTTAATTGCATATTCCCTGATCAAATAAATCAATAAATAAAAATAAACAGAACAGTCACAACATTAAAACCAGTCTAACATTGTATAGGTTACTTTTGTGCAGCCAAGACAACTCTGATTACAGCATGGACATAGGATCTCTGGGGGTGTCCTGTGAGGTGTGGCACTGGGATGTTGGCAGCTGATTCTTTGGGTTATGTGGGTGACAGGGTGAAGCCTCTGTGGATCTGGGTTTGTTTGTCAACACATCCTGGGTGAACTGTTCGTGTGTATCATTAAATCTGGAACTTTGCTGTGTTCAAACATCCTGACATAAGTAAAGCCCACTGGTTTCTTCGAGTGAGCATGTTGAGTGTGACGATGATGGTGATGTTGCTCCGTCACCATCATCACTCAACACTCGCTACCTGCCTGAAGGAGATAAAGGTGTGGATGAGTCATACTTTCCATCAACTAAACTGCTCAAAATTCGAAGCCATACTTCCTAGCACCACTCACCACATCCAGTCATTCTCCATAACCACCATCTCCTTTTCTGGACAAAATACTTCCCTTTAATCTGCTGTCACCAACCTTGGTGTGAGACTGGACCCTCACCTAACTTTTGTAAACCATATCGAACCTCTCTGTAAATCCTGTTTTTTCCACCTAAAAACATTGCCAGACTACGTCCCTCCCTCACCATATCTGATGCTGAGAAGCTTGTCCACACTTTCATCTCCTCCAGGACTACTGCAATGCCCTCCTCATTAGGATCCCCAGCAAAAGTCTCCACAAGCTCCAGCTGATTCAGAACAGCACTGCTGGGATCCTACTCAGTTAGAAAACACAAACATATCACCCCAATAGTTGTCACACTTCACTGGCTTCCCATCACTGCCAGAGTAAATTATAAAGTTGCTCTCATCACTCATCAATACGTTTATGAAAATGCCTCACCATACTTTAAAGAACTGCTCACTCGGCAAACCCCAACCTGGAGCACATGCTAGACAAATCAAGACCTCTTCCACCCTCCCAGAACCAAGTTCCATGCCATGGGAGATCGGGTATTTTGCTCTGCTGCACCACATCTATGGAACTCCCTACCCAGCCATCTCAGGACCCCACAGACAGTGGCTGCTTTTATAAACACTTGAAGACCTTCCTTTTTAAAGAGGCTTTTAACTTACTTTAAGGACTCCTTTTAAAAAAAAAAAAAAAATTGTAATTTTAAGTGTTTGTACTCTTCGTACTGTGTGCTTGTAGTCCTTTGAGATTTCTTTAAATGAAAAGTGCTTTGATAAAATGTTTGCTGTAATGTATATGACAGAAAAGATTTGTAAACTGAGGGGCTGGAGGCAATTGTAAGCTGCACAATGACAAAAACACAATTTTTCAAGCTACAATTTCACATGATATATAGTTTCTACAAACACACTGTTCACACAGGCCCAGTGAATCCTGGACATTTGATTTACACACCGTGTCAGGCTATCAGAGACTGGAGGAAATGCTGCCTGACAGAATCAAAAGAGCCAAACTGGGATTAAGAGGGTGTCTGGTTTCCTCTTGCACCCGCTGGACTCGCAGTCGGAGATGTGTGATTAGAATGTAGCCCAGTGAGCTGGCTTGTCTTGGATGAGATCTATCACTGGCATGTCCTCCTTCACATCCAGTCACTGCTGTGTACTTTTCCTCTCTGACAGCTTTTTTGGGACCAGAGCCAAGATTTTACATTAAAGTGCACTGACTCATATTGCACCATGTTGAGATTGATCTGTTCTACTTACAGTTTTTTTTTTTTTAATGATTGCATAAACACTAAAAACAAAATAATTACATAATTATCAACACCTTACACTCAAGGAGCAAAATATTGGACCAGATTTTCACCACTATAAACACAAAGTCAGCCTCACACAGTGATATGTGAAACACTAAATGCATTTGTACACATTAGACACAGAAGTATATCATGATGTCACTTTCTTGTAATTCCAAAGCACTGACTGACAAATCACCACACCCATGAGCAAATTGATTAAACACACACATCAGGTGTGCAAACACGTGATTGCTTTATTGTAGACACACTAATCAGGTTTGAGCACTATAAAACCACCGTCATGCCAATATGGGCCTTTGCAACACAGACCACATTCTCACATTTTTGGACCAATGCACAACCTCGTCACAGTAATTAACCAAATGCCCCAGATGCAACACATTGTCATCTGGGACACCACTCTGCTCTGGTCCAGAACTGGTTTCAACACCATCCACAGTTTACAGTACTGCACCATCCACCATATTCTCCACTTCTAAACCCCATCGATGTTTTTCTCGGCATGACGGTGGAAGGTTTATGATCTCTGGCTCCAGGCTCAGGTGCCCCTCATTCAGGCCATGGAAGAGGCTTGCGACCAAATCAACGCTGCAGCTGTGCAAGGATGGATCCGTCATTCAAGATGGTTCTTCCCACGTTGTCTTGCCAATGAGGATATTGCCTGTGATGTTAATGAAATTGTCTGGCCAGATCCAGCTAGGCAAAGACGTATGTTGTATTTAATTGATTTTATTCGGATTTCTTTTTGTTTTCTTGTTTTACTTTACAGTACTTTAAACTTGTACTGGTAGTACAGCATTTTTTTAGACAGTTTGTCTATTTTCTGGGCTTACAGTGTTAGGACATGTTTTGTTGTGATTGTCTATGTTGACTGATTTTGGTTATATGAAGAGAAATAAACCATATTTTCAATAGTCTGCAGCATTGATCTTGTGTTGTGTTTGGTGAATGTACCATGTTGTATATTTGCACTTTCTTTGTGTACTTCACTTACAGTAATCTAATCACTGAGAGGTAGAATTGCTAAAAATGTTTTAAGTTAAACACAGCAGTGTGTAACTGGTTCAAACAGAATTAAGCCTTATGAAATGTATGTGTTTCATACGGTATATGTGTAAATAGTTTTTACAAGAGTGTTTCATTGCACACGGGATCTGAGGTGTTCTACATATTGTGTGTGTGGCTGTGCTAATTGTGTGTAATGTTTTGAAATTCCGAGCCCTGTTTTCAAAATCATAAAGCAATCGTAAAAAAAAACAAAAAAAACAAAAAACTGCAAGATTAGCCGTCAGATGGATGTGATCAAAGATGTGGCAATTGCTGTTAATCATTTCCATTTGTGTGAGATGTTAGTGCTGTAAGTTCATGCCATTTCATTGATGCAGGTACTGCTTTGGAGTCAGTTGTTTTAGGGGTGCTGCTTTTTGTCCAGGCACACACTGCTGAAAATATGACTAATGTTAAATCAACACTGATGTCTGAATGGGGTATTACAAACAAAGTCACCTGCCTAGTGACTGATAGTGCTCCAAATGTGGGAGCTTGTGCCAAGGCACTTCATTTGCGTCACAAATTCTGTGAGGCATGCTTCAAATTTAATTGTATAAAAGGCTCTGGACCAAAACCCTGTGTTGTCTGACATCCGGGCCAAGTCCAGAAAGATAGTGGGCTACTTCAAGAGTATCACCACTGCAAAGGTGAGTATTTCTTTGTTTTTATTGCACGTGACTGTTTTTATTCGAATTGACACTGTTTTGTTTAAATTGTTGCTGCATTGACACTTGAATGAATGTACACTCTAAAAAGTAATTCTGTGGACCTTCGGTCATAACTTAAATAAATATATTGTTGTGAAATAAAAAATCAAGTTCTGTAATCCAGTTAGACTTTTTACTTGTAAATGTTATTTTATTGAGCTTGGATGACATAGAAATAATGCCTTTTGATTCAATACACTACCATCACCTTGTCAGAGTTTAAAAATTTCAGTTTATCATGAAACAATTTGATTTTAAGTTCTGCTAATGTAAAATACAATTTGATGACGTGTAAACGGCCCAGAGTTTCTCTTTCCTGCATGTGTGAGCTGCCATGTTTAAGCTGAAGCTCAGCCGAAGCATTTTGGTGAACGGTAAGTAATTTTATGCTTAATTATACATATTTGCATTTGCTCAGGATTCTGTTGATGATAGCCTATTGTAACTGAATATCGAAATCTGGAAGTCCTTACTTTTAAATGCGTGCAGTGTTGGTAGGGCAGTCTGTGTGCCGAGGTAAAGTTAGCTATAGGTGATGCCTGTACTGATTTCTGTAGGCTTCAATGCGGGAATAATAGGTTCATTTCTGCATGTGACTAACAAACCGGCGCACAAATAGGTTGTGTGTTGGTGAGTTGTATTTATTTTTTCTTCTTATCTGAATCACAGTCTAATTCTGGGTTAGCAGCCATCCCTTAAAATACCGAATTGTCCTGCATTTGAAACTAAAATACGCGGTCGGTATTGAATCCAGAAGGAGGTGACAGCCTGTGAGAAGCTCACCTGCTTGGGGTTCAGTGGTGATGTGTTTTTTCCTGTGGATTAAGTTAAATGTATCAATGGATAATATCGATACAATTTTATGAAATGGACAGCTACACTTATATTTACAAATGTATTGATAACACGATGTAAACCGCTCATCAGGCTATGTCGTCTGACCAGGACGACAGGCACACATATTACACGCCTACGGAGAAAGAGCACATTATGATGACCCTCTGGGCTCCCAAAATATGAGAAAAGTTAAACAGGGCTATGATAAAACTGACAGAGAGGGATGGGGGAGCTAAAGGAGTTCATTATGATTCATAAACGAACCAGCAGACACCTTCAGGTCTGTGTGGACAGGTCTGACTCTGTCCATGACTACACAGGTAAGTGTTTCCCTTAAGTTTTATGGAAGAAAAGAATCAAACACTAGTCATTTAAATTGCTATAAGCCCACTACTGCTTTGTTTATATTGATTTAGGGGAGACAGGGGATGGTTGTAACACTTGATGAGTTCTAATACCACAGTTTTCTCCTGTCAGGTATAAAATGGGAGACATGATGATTTCATTTATTCCTCCATGATCACACACAGGGGCTGACAAGGCTGTAAACAGTTGTGTGTAAACAGAGAAAATAATGTTAAACAAGAAATTTACTAAAAAAATGTTCTCAGTTCTAACATTTATTGTGACTGAAACTGTTCTCTCAGGCAAAATTTCCTCTTTCTAATTTCAGACAACTTTGCTTAAACAGCTCACTAAACTTTAACTTATGTGTGGGCTGGGTTGTAAACAAAACAGAAAAATGTAGGCAGTTCAGTTGTACAAAATTTCAGCAAAAATGCTTGTGCTGGATGGCGCAGCGCCTGAAATATAAGATGAACAATTTCAGGAGCAAACTTAGAGGACTCAGCTGCCCTGAAGTTGAAGTGAACTCACTCAAGAGGAGACAAACACATGACCATTATCCGGCAAAGAATCTGAAAAAACCAAAGAAGGCTGAAGTGAACTACCTACCCCCTCATGGTCCAGGTGAATCTGCTGCAAGTTTGGAAAAAGAGAGAGTGAAGCTCCTAAGTGAAATGATGAAAAGGGACAACTCCAAGGTTGTAGCTCAGAAAATGGCCAAGACGTTCAGCCTTCGTCAGGAGGAAACAGTAAAAGAGGCCCCTGCCATCAGTGACTTCATGGAGCACTGGTCTGCACTTTTTAGTGAAGCACGGGTGAGATTATAAAATGTTTATTAAATAATTACTTTTGTACTGTTTTATTTTATTATTTTATTGACACCAGTGCTATTAACAATCCTGCTAGTCGATCCAACTCTTTATCGATTCTCTTATTGATTCTCTTTTTGATTCCTGCAGATTTTCCATGAGGGCAAATGTTGGCCTGTAGATTTTCAGTGTGAACAATGTCAAACACATGTTGCAGCATAGATAACTGTTTCTGTGAGTTGCTGTTGTTTCCACTCTCTTAAGGTTGTGCAGTAGGCACCTTTTGAAAAATTAAGCCACATTTCTGACGCTTCTGAACCCTGTCAGTGGACGGAGTTGATAAGGGAATTGATGAGCAAAAAGACTCATGATATCGATTCTTTGATGGAGCTGTTAACGATTCTCAACTAGAATTGGTTTTCAATTCCCATCCCTACTTTCTATAGCCTTCTTTTGCTTGATATTTTTGCTTGAGTTAGTCAGAAGTGTGAGCAGTCTGATACTACATTATATTCCCATGTGTTGTTGAAATTAGTCCCTTGAATGCACAGCCATCTGTCTTTTGTTTTCAGTCATTTTCAACTGTACAAGTCAAAGGATGCCAATTAATGCACAGGGTTTTACTTATTTTGTAACACTGTTCCTCCTCATATAGCTTCTGAGTGCATGTTGTTTTGTGTCAGGAGAATGCAGCCTACAACTTCTGCTGTTTGCACTTTAAATGATTTAGTGCTGCTGTTAGGGATTTAGTGTTATTGCTAATTTTAATAAATGGTTCTTATTAATTTTAATATTTCTGTCTGAATTTTTGTTCATTTTGAACACCAGGAAAGAGTTTCTTAGCTGCTGTCTGGTTGCCATGATTTGACAATACATCCTTTCAGAAGGTGTTTGTCATCTCCTTGCTGCCAGAGTTGTTTTCCCTCAGGTACCCTCAAACAAACACAAACACACACACCATCTCCATCTTCCTCAGATTATGTTGTAATCATTTGATTTGAACTGCTTCTTGCTTCACAGAGACATTAAGTTTGTAGCTACACCTAATTTCTGTGGGGTTCATGCTTGGCTTGGCTAAAGATTTTTTCCCAAGCTCATGGAAAAAGAGCAGACACAGCACATGGTAAGCCTGAACATCATTTGGAAAAAAGTCAAACATTAATGGTGTCTGTTTATATTTAAAAAATTGAAGTCCTCTCTGAAGTCTTTGTTGCCCCATCAAAAATCTCCAACCCTAAACAAAGACCCAACTGTCTTTGTGCAGCATTGCATCACAATAGCCTGTTTCCTAAGAGATTAAGTCTCTCAAAACTCTAACCTTGTCTGTTTTGTGGGTGGGCTGCTTTTTGGTGGAGCCTGCCCTTGAAACAACCAAGGATGGAGTTTTGAGCAACTTAGCCTCTTGGGAAACACAAGAAAATAACCTTAATATAGGACAGGACTTAACTTCACTCTTGCAGAGATCAGCTTAATTAAGTTCTTGTTACTAAGAAATTTGTTTAATTGTGGCCAGAAAGCTTCTTCACCTTACTTAAAAATTATGTTGGATCAACTTAAATACTTTCATTCATGTTGACAATTATTAAGTTCGTGTTACTCAGAAATGCATTTTTGTTTGGACTAAAAGGTAATTCAACATACTCAAAACATTGCTTTGAATTAATGTAATTCTGCCAGCAATTGGCTCAACTTAAAAATTCTAGTGGAAAACATTAACATATTTTTTTTGTTGACCCAGTGTTTTATTTATTAGAGTGTATTTTTATTTACTTTAAGGAGAGGCTGACGCAGGTGCACAAGCAAATGGGCCAGCTGGCACTGAAATTAATTCAGGAGGTGGATACACGTTGGAATAGTACGTACCATATGCTCCAGTGCTTGTATGACCTGGGAAAACCTGCAGGAATAGCTCTGGCAGGCCGTACTGACGTTACTCCACTCAGATCTGAAGACTACAACATATCAGATTGTCTGTCACCTTTCAATGATGCCACAGCAGAACTATCGGAGGAGAAGCGAGTGTCTGGCTCAGACGTCCCCTTCTTACTATGCTACACCAAGTGCTGGAGGAAGAGAATTTGGGAAGTCTTCAAACTCCAGAGGGCAGAGCGATGGTTGAAACACTCCAACACCAGTCAAGGCAGAAGCTCTACACACTGCAGCCAAGGAGCATTATGGCATTGGCAACACTCCTGGATCCAAGATTCAAACAGATAGGGTTCTTCAGCCCCAATTAAGCTACAGAGACTGAGAGGAGGCTCCCAGCTGAGTGTGCTGCTGTAATTAGAAGCAATGACTTATCATCCTCATCACAGCCACACACATCCAAAGCTTCTCAGCCTGCGACTACATATAGGGGTGTATTTCAATTGTGTTACTGAATGCAGTCGCAAGTTACAGCCTACCTTTCTTTAAGTAGCAGACTGTGGCAGCACTTTAACAGCACAGATCAGCAGACAAGGACCCAAAACATCACTGCCAATGCAACTGTGGAAGTTCAGATGTACCTTGGAGAGCCAAATATCAACATACTGCATACTGGAGAAGACAACAGCAAACCTATCCAAATTTGTACAAACTTGCTGTGAAAATCCTTTGTACCCCAGCTTCACCTGTTCCCCGTGAAAGGGTATTTTCCAAGGCTGGAGAAATATTGTCAAAAAAAAAAGAAACTGCCCAGCACTGTGAAAAATTTATATTTAATAAAATGCTGCCCCTACTTTGTTCTCCAGGTTGTCCTTAGTACCACAAGCACAGTCCCAAAACAAGTAGCACAAGCACATAAAATTTTATTTATATAGCCCTTATTATGATTGAAAGTATCTTAACATTTTACACTATCTCAGATCTCTCCCCAATTTGTTTCCACTTCACCCTCTGTCCTTGTCATCAGGAAAAATAGACACTATATTAAGTATATTAGTTGTTCATTGGCATTATCATTTAAGCACAATTCAAAGCTTCACATAGCAAAGCGATTATGGTGTCATTATGGCCACTCTGTGTGTTCTGCTTCTATATATCCACATGGTGGCGCAGTAGAGCAAATGAAGCATCATGAACTTTAGGCCCAGGGTTGAACCACTGAAAGGCCTCAGGGTGTCATGAAGCTTCACTTAGCCATCACTACAGGCAGAATCTGGATGGCCAGTATTTTGCCCATGCAGGGGGGTCAGGCAGCGGCAGCTTGGAGAAGGCAGGAAGCGAACAGGTTGGGGACCAACAGGAATATAGGGAATGACTGTCTATGGTCTGGCAGCGTGTGATGGAATGAGCTGAGCTTTCATGGAGTGAGTTAATTGTGAGCAGGTGAGCTGATCTCTGCAGCTGTCTCCAATCCCTGCAATTAGAAACACTGCATGCAGATTGAGATGATAGAAAGGGAGACTACTGCAATGGGCTCTTCATTGGGATTCCTGGCAAAAACAACAAACTGATGAGAGCCTGTAAACATGTCCACATAACCCCCTTTCTCCACTCCCTACACTGGCTCCCTGTCTCATCCCAGATCAACTTCAGAATCCTGCTACTGACCCATAAATGCATCATCGGCCATACACATCTCTATCTCCAAGAACTGATCACTCCCCATTCCTCTGTCCATACCCTCAGGACAACAGACACAGCCACCCAGCTTGCCTGCAGACATTACTGCTCTGCTTGAGAAATTCACATTGAAACCTAGATCGATCATGAATCTGCTGTGACATAGTGTTTTTTAAGGATCAGGCTTATCTGAGCATAAAAAATATATACAGTCCAAATCATCTGCTTAATTTATTCTACTCATGAATTCCTCAAGAGATTTTTCATGCATTCTTCTCTTTTGCTTTTTCAAGTGCTCTGCCATTAAAAGTCTATGCCTGCCTGTGTGTCGCTGTAACTTACTCCAGAGGACAGCTGCCAATGATGGTGGATTCTGATGTGGCACTGTCATTATAAGTAATCTCTAAATTGCCCTGCACCTGTCAACTGCCGCAGCGGATTCACAACTTCCCCCAGGAGTATAATGATAGCCTTGGAAACTGATAAATGTGCAGGGTGTAGTCAGGCCCACCAGCTCGCCTAGGCTGGTCTATTCTGAAAGGTGCAAAAGAGCATGGGAGGGGGCCTTGACAGAGCTCAGGTAGATGAATAAAGAGGGGATCCACTATAACGTTGTCTCACTCCACCATCCTGCTCCTCACACTATGAAGACGTTGAGGCAGACAGGCTGAGTTTTTCAGGATGAGATACAGAGTGGCTCAAGCTGATAGGCTCTTTAGAATATTGTTTACTGGGATGGAAAATCTTTGAGACAACATTTAAAGTGGCCTTGGACATTAACACTAATGTGAAGCCCATAATATGAGCATGTGATATATTAGTTTCTTTTGTGTGTTTTTGTTGTTGCTGTTTTTATTTGGCTGCTTGTCTATTTGTTTTTTGTTTAGTTTTTTCACTGACTCCAGTTAGCTTCTGTTGGTGACTTAGCTTAGGAGTTCACACACTTTATTCCAACTTACATAGTGAAAGTTTAAAAGATTCATGTATTCACGGCTAAATTCACTTATTTTAGGTTTTCCAGTACAATGACAGACTTGCAGAAGTCCATTAAATATACATACATATGTTTCATATCATTAAAGTAATTGTAATATTAGACAAAGATAACCCAAGAAAACACAACATGTAGTTTTTAAATGATGGTTTCATTTTTTGAAGGTCACCTTGCCCTATATGAAAAAGTAATTCCCCCTTTGCTACCAATTTACCAAATGACAAAATACATTTGGTAATTGGGTTCAGTTTCACAAGCCACACTCATGCCTGATTACTGCCAGGCATGCTGAACCTCAACGCCACTAAATAGAACCTGTCTGGCATTATGAAGTAGCTAAAGGGTCTCAAAAAGCAGCACATGATGACATGTTCTAAAGAACAGATGCTAAAAAAAAGTCATTGACATTTATCAGTCTGGAAAGGTTTACAAAGCCATTGCTAAGGCTCTGGGACTCTAGAGTACAACAGTGAGAAACTTTATCCACAAATAGAGATAACATGGAACAGTGGTAAATTTTCCCAGGAGTGGCCCAACTACCAAAGTTTCTCTCAACATCTCATCAAGGAGGTCACAAAAGAACCTAGACCAACATCAAATGATCTGCAGGCCTCACTGGCCTCAGCTAAGGTCATTCTACATAATTCCACAATAAGGAAGACACTGGACAAAAATGGGATCATGAAGAGTTGCAAAGCGCAAACCACTATTGACCAAGAAGAACATAAATGTTCGTCTGGCCTTTGCAAAACAATATCTAGATAAGCCCCAAGACTTTGGGGATAATATCCTGTGGACTGACGAGTCAAAGGTGGAACTTCTTGGAAGACATGGGTCCATTACATCTGGTGGAAATCTAATACTGCATTCCAGAAGAAGAACATGATATCAAAAGTGAAACATGGTGGTGTTACTGTGATGGTTTGGAGCTGCTTTGCTTCCACAAGACCTGTTCAACTTGTCATAATTAATGGAGCCATGAATTCTGCTCTCTCTCTCTCTCATACTTGAAAATCATCAAATGTAGCCAAATTAAAACTATTCTGCAGAGAAGAGTGGGCCAGAATTCTTCCATGGTGGTGTAAAAGATTGGTCGCAAGCTATCACAAACATTTAACTGCTGTTGCTGCTGCCACAGGTGGCTTAACTAGTTATTAGGTTTAGGGGGCAATACCTTTTCTTTTACAGGGGTGATATACACCGATCCCCCACAACATTATGACCACGGACAGGTGAAATGAGTAACATCGATCATCTTGTTATAATGCAATATTCTGCTGGGAAACCTTGAGTCCTCACATTCATGTGGATGTTTGACCTGCAACACCCACCTAAACATTGCAAGTCAAGCAACCACCCCTAAGCCCCCATCCCCCAATATCAACAGCAGCCCTTGATACCAGTTTCCACCTTCAGGAGGTCAATGCAACCCAACAGGAGTGGCCCGGGGAACACGGCAGAGCTAATGTATTCACCAGGGTTCCACACTCCCCAAATACAAGTCTTATTGAGCATCTGTGGGATGTGCCAGGATAAGTCTGATCTAGGTCGGTCCCATCCTGCAACTCACAGGACCCACAGAATTCACTGCCACCATCCTGGTGGGGCATGGAAACAGGACATCCCCAGAGGTCCTGCATCCACGCCCCACTGAGTCAGAGGAGTTTCAGCAGCATAAAGGGGACCCACGCAACATTAGGCAGGTAGTCAGAATGTTATGCCTGGTCGGTGTCAGTTTTCAATAAACCTTGAATAAATCATCAATTAAAAACTGCATTTTGTGTTTTGTGGGTTATCTCTGTCTAATGTTAAATATTAACTGATGACGTGGAACATTTAAGTGTGAAAAATATAAGATTTCAGGAAGAGGGAAGACATTTTTTTCACAGCACTGTAAATGGGTTCTCTTATAATTTTATGTCTCAAAAAAATCTGAAAAAAAATCTGGCCAAACTACTGGCTTGATTCTTGATCCTTGAATCTGCTATCAATGAGCAATCAAGGTAGCATTTAATTCCTATATAAATATGATTTCAATAAAGATAAACAAACACTTTAGCAAGCAGTACTAGTATCTCTGTCATGATAAACTTCTCAGATATCATAAAAAGATGAAGAAGTTGATTCTGCCTACCTGCTGTACTTGTTCTCCAATACTCCTCATTTTAGCTCCATACATCCCAGTGCTTTGCAACAGCGGCCTGTTCACCCCAGTGATACTGGTGATGTTCCAGGCTCTTGACTCTGTTCACCCTCAATTTATAACCCTTTGCCTCCTCTATCTCTGTCTGAGGTTTAACTTTTTATTTTAATCTGCTACTGAAATCTGAAGATCAGTTACATCTACCCTGCTTATCTCACAATTCATATTCCACTCTGCTCTGAGTCAGTGGGTGTACAGTATGTATGCGAGTGTGATCGAGACAATGTATGGAAAGGTGTTAGCAGCTATGTCTGGACTATGCATGCTGCACTTGTGTGTGGAGTGTACAAGGAATAATTGCAAGGAGGCTCTTGCTTCCTTTCAATTTCTATAAATGTCTTGGTTTTATTTATAATCACAATGTGCACTATAAACGTCTTGGTTTTGTCTACAATCACAATGTGAACTGATGTGTGGCTAAATATTTTAACTTGGAAAGTTAGCATTTAAAAAAGTATAAACTCAAAGCCAGAAATTACATTAAATGTCACAAGACAAAAATTACATTTTCTCAACTTTTTGTCTTTTCATGTTTCTGCACTAGAAGTCACACTGAATGAAGTAACAGATGTTGGGAGTTGAAGAAACAGGCATTTCAGTTCAATTCAATTTCATTTACGTAGTGCCAATTACAATTCAAATTATCTCAAGATGCTTTACAGAACCCATATGCCTGAACCCCCAGAGCAAGCCCTAAGGCGACAGTGGCAAGAAAAAACTCCCTTTTAATGGAAGAAATCTTCCATTAAAAGGAAGAAACCTTGAGTAGAACTTAGTTCATATGGTGGGACCCATCTGTTGCTTGCTGACCAGGTTGAGAGGGACAGAAGAGGTAGAGGGGTTGGCTCATTGGCATACATGCATGATAAGAGTAACATAGATAACACATGCAAAGTGATGCATAATGAATACAGAGTGAATTACACAACATTGAAACTCATTCATAAGTTTACTGTTACGGTGTAAGGCTCTGAATTTAAATATCAATCAGCTAAGTAAAGAGAAACGACAGTCCATCATTACTTTAAGAACTGAATGTCAGTCAGTCCGGAAAATTGTAAAAACCTTGAATGTATCCCCAAGTGCAGCTGCAAAAACCATCAAGTGCTACAACAAAACTGGCTCACATGAGGATCGCCATAGGAAAGGAAGACCAAGAGTCTCCTCTGATGCTGAGGAGAAGTTCATCCGAGTCTCCAGCATCAGAAATCACAAGTTAACAGCAGCTCAGATTAGAGCCCAGATAAATACCACAGAGAGTTCTAGCAGCAGACACATCTGTACATCAACTGTTCAGAGGACTGAGACTGACAAATCAGGCCTTCATGGTCAAATAGCTGCTCAGAAACCACTACTAAGGAAAAGCAAAAGGCAGAAGAGATTAGTTTGGGCCAAGAAACACAAGGAATGAATATTAGACCAGTGGAAATATGTGCTTTGGTCTAATGAGTCCATATTTGAGATCTTTGGTTCCACCCGCTGTGTCTTTGTTCAACTCAGAAAAGGTGAATGGATGGTCTCTACATGCATGGTTCCCACTGTGAAGCATGGAGGAGGAGGTGTGATGCTGTGGAGGTGCTTTGCTGGTGACACTGTTAGGGATTTATTCAAAACTGAAGGAACACTGAACCAGCATGACTACCACAACATCCTGCAGTGACATCCCATCCCATCCAGTCTGCGTTTAGTTGGACCATCATTTATTTATCAACAGGACAATGACCTCAAACACACCTCCAGACTGTGTAAGAGCTATTTGACCAAGAAGGAGAGTGATAGAGTGCTGCATCAGATGACCTGGCCTCCACAGTCACCTGACCTAAACCCAATCCAGATGGTTTGGGATTAGATGGACCACAGAGTGAAGGCAAAAGAGCCAACAAGTGCTCAGCATCTCTGGGACTCCTTCAAGACTGTTGGAAAACTATTTCAGGCAACTACCTCATGAAGCTCATCCAGAGAATAACAAGAGTGTGCAAAGCAGTAATCAAAGCAAAAGGTGGCTATTTTGAAGAATCTAAAATTTAAAACATGTTTTGACTTATTTCACACTTTTTTGTTTACTACATAATTCCATATGTGTTCATTCATCTATGTGGTCCCATGCTTTTCTGTGTATGCTTTCTCTTACAAGGGCCACCATATTTTGGGAAGTTTAGAGTGGATAAATTTGCACACTCAATTCAGACGATCAAACAAAATGGTGAGCAGTAAACATAAAAGTATGTACAGTAAGTGAAAGGTGATTTCATACACAGGCTTTGAGCTAATATTTTATTTTCATTGTTACAGTGTAGTAATTACACCACATAAGCAGCTTGCTGTTTTTAATCCTGTCATTATTAGTCAGCATCATGTTATATTTATCACTAGATGTCAATTACTGCATGCCACTACAATCTGCGATAAAAGGCAATCATGTTTAGTTGACAAAATATTATTAGTATTCTCTCAGCAGCAGCCATATGATCTGCACACATGCTTGACGAGCTTGTTTCTGTAACACAGAACTTGTCTCAAGACATGTTGAATAGCTTAGCCCATTTCTGGTTTTGTAATCTGTTCCTAAACAACCTAATATAGACATAAATCTGTCATAAATCCTATATAATAAACTGAAATGAGAAAACAATTAGAAAGAAACTTTGTTACTATAGTAAGTATGAATAGCAAAGGAAACATCTTTGCCATGTTCATTGTGCTGGATGATCGTCTTTGACAATCATCTCATGTTTTCAGAGAAAGTTCGCCTGCTAAGTTGTCTGTCCTGAGTTCCCTTCCTTCCTCCCAGCCTCACCACCTTCCTAGCTCATCTGCATGCTGACATGGTCTCCCTCCTAATGCCTGGATATGCCCTATTTGGACCCAAGGTTGGCTCTCTGACATTTCGAGCTGATTAAGAATTTGCCTGAGCCGTAACCTTTGCGCAGCGTGAGTCTGGCTGTCATTGCATTAGTGCTTCCATTATCATGCAGTCACATCTTATCTCACCCGGACCTCTGGGCCTTCCTCATGGATGGGAAAGCAGCTAAAAGGCTCTTAATGCATGTGGGGATCATTTCAATAAAGCTCAGAATTACAGATAAGGCTGGGGGTGAGGCATTTAGGTAAGGCCAAATCAAATTAATGTTGTTAGGAAAAAAAAAAATAATTTCTGTCCAAATGACACCTCATTTTGCCTCTGTTTAATAAGCTAAATGAGATTGTAAGGAAAGAGGTGCTGATACTTTACATTTTTGCAAATAGTGGAAGGAGCAAGTATTTACGTCTTCTACAGAGAAAAGCATGTTTCAATGTGAAGGAGGCTCATATTATATTTCCTAATTTCCTAATTACTCCCTGATGTATGTACACTTTCTCCACATTTGTGGTCTTAATTAATGCATGCACAACTTTTCCTAGCACACACAGATCTAGAAATTTTATTCACTGCAAACTTTACTGTACCCAGGGTTCCCATTTTGTCCATATTTCCCAATGTTCAAGCATTTTTTCAAAATATGTTTTCTTTTGCAGTCAGTAGAAAGCACACTAATGACCGAGGACACTACTCAAGAAAGTCTTTTGAGTGATTCAATTGTATCTCTTGACAGAAAACAGGGAGAGCAGGTACCGAAAGAAGGAAAGTCCTGTAGGCCTGTACTGGTTTGCAACTCCAACAGTGGATGGAAGGAAACGTCAGCAAGAAGATGCATGAGTTTGAATTGTGTTGCACTCATCTGTAAACTGTGTTCAATGGTTGTGTTGTGCGACAAGGAGAAAAATCCTTCTCTGAAGGCACATGTGAACCTGCTCTCTCCTGCAGCCCCCATCTTCTTTGAGATCCAACACATCTCCCCTGGTGCCATGCAGGGCCTCTGAGCTGAACCAGGCAAGGTCACATGTCAAAAAAGCCACTGGAGCTAATCTAGACTGGTGTGAACTTTCCCTTTCAGAAAATAAAGAAATACATGAATAAAAAAACAATAACTAGAAAGAAAATAATCTGAGAAGTTCACAGTATCAGCAATCTGGAGACAAACTGGTAATTAAAGAAGAGTTTTAAAGAGGAATCTTAAAAGTATTTGAAAGATTTTCTGAATAAATTACACAGTATTTTATATAGAAATATATTTTAACTTTTAAATAAGTAATTGTATCTAGCTCTTAGCTTAGCTACACCAGTATTTATCTTCAAGAAACAGGTAATGACCCAGCAAAAAATGTTAAACTGTGTTAAACTGCTCCTTTAGCTAAATTATAATTACAAAAGAACATCAAAATTGAACATGATTTCTTTTTGTGGAATGTCTGCACCTAACAATGTGTAATTATACTCACTTGTCAAGTTCACAAACTAACAGGAGGCAAACAGACAAGCGTCCAAAGAGGCCAAACAGTCAGACAAACCGTTAGCCAGGAAAAGAGCAAAATCATTTAATGAACCAAAGGGAGTAATCTGGAAGTTTATGATAACATTTGTTAAACACAAGCAGCATCTGCAAATATGACCAGCTGTGGTAGGTGGCAACTAACCAAGGAGTGAATGCTGAACACCACAACATACACATGCAATACACACAAAATAGCTACAGTGTACAGTGTACAGTGACAGTCTCAGTTGATGACAAATTGCAATGAAAGCTAAAATGTTAAAGCTCTATATGCAATGTTAAAATGTTTTAGACAATATAAACAAGACAGACAAATGCAAATTAGCACTGCACGTTTTTCTTGAAATGATGATGGTGATGGAAAGAACTCAGCTGCTCTAATTACTGATTTACAGGCTAGCAGAGCAAAGTAGGAGGATGACAAGAACTGCATCCTTACTCTACATTTAATGTGACAAAACATTTTTGCATACGATATTTGACAGAGAACTCTGGGTTTTATTTACAGCTTACTGCACACAGGGACTTAACTATTCTCAAACCAAGATGCACGTACATTTTGTTTTAATTTTCACTTGCATCCCGTGCTCTTAACTGGTGAATATAACAAGCTTGAATGAACTTGGAAAAGACATGACAGAAATGTGAAGTCATGTGAAGCCCAGCAGATGTGAAGACTGTTGTGGTGAATACATATTAGTAACATTCAAAACTTTCAGCTCTGACTTAAACTTGTAACTGTGTCACAGGAATAACATGTCCATCCACACCTGATTAGTTTACCTTCAAATGTTGCAAAATGCATTTGAAAAAAATAAATCCATATTTGAAAAGCCAATGATTACTGGTGCTGTTATTGAATGGTATATAATAAATGGTGGACTTACAACATAAAGTTTAAGAATTTAAGTTGAATTTGGGTGTCAGTTATGAACTAGGGTTGATCAAGGAATTATGCATCCTTACATATTACTTTTCTGTATATTCAAATGCATTGTCTTGGTGTGGGACTTTACCTTATATACGACTGATTAGCCACTCACAGGTAGTTTTGATGTTTATTGTATATTGTCTTCAGCTTTTGATTTGGGACTTGGTCCTTTAGGATGTCCCTGTCTTCATTTAGCACAACCTTTCCAAAAAAGTAACTCTGGCATTAATTATTCGGATTCCTCCAACAACTCAGCCTGCAACAAAATCTATGGGATATCTGAGTCGTCATTTTGATAATTATGTCAGTTTGCCACAAAAAAAAAACAAACATACAGAACGTGTAGTAAATAATGACTAGCTCCAGTAAGTGCATCAGTGAAAAACTGTCAGCTGATTTTAACTTGTGACTTCACACTCTCCCATTAGGCCAATCTGTGTAATTTACAAAATGTTGGAGCGAAGCAATGCTATACATCATTTACCCATGTTTCATTCAAGTCTAATTATCTGTTGGAGATGTTACATGATGGATGGCACCACAACGTATATGAGTGGGAGTGATCCATAGACTACTTGTAATTTTTTTGTGGTTTTACTGTTGGACAAAAAAGCCCAAATAAAGTAGATAGAAAGGATTTTGTTTAGTAAAATTAACCCTTACCTCTGCTATTTGCCAAATGATCCTTGATTAATGTTGAAAATTCAGAGTTGATATATGCCATGGCTCTCAGTGACTTCTATACTCTTCACTTTTCTGAAAATGAGCTTTATTTTTAGTTACATTCTACAACACATTCTATAACATTTTGACAGCAAATGTTACAGAATATGCATCCAACCTTTCTATTACTTAACTTAGCACCGCAATAGTATGCTTTTTACACTTTTCCCTTTCTGCATTGTGTGTGAGTGTGTGTGGTTAGGTCAGCACTGCAGGTCACAGAGCCACAAAGCCACAGCACAGCCAGCTGTAGTTGGCAAAGACTGTGATGCTCTTATCAGAGAAATGAAACTGCCTGCTGTTGCTGCTGCTGCTCATAGTTGTCAGCAGATTTCCAGAGAGAAGAGAGGATTAGCACTGCTGTCATCTTCACTTTCAGTGGATTATTGTTGCCTCTGACAAAAACTTCACTTCAGGTCTGACATGCTATTCCCAATATTATCTCTGAAGTGAGTTTACTATATGTTTTGGTCTGGTTTTACAGTACTATTATTTTTATAGGTATTGGATAAACCCAATAGCCCAACAAGTCACTGTCACTGGTTTTAGTATTGCAGCTAGCAGCTTTGCTGTTGCTATCTATACCATGGCATTTGCCAAGATAATCCAGAAAAAAAATGACTGCAGTACTAGAAATAAACTAAAGAAGCTTTTAAGATTTGCATCTAATTAAAGCCTAAAGCTTTACTATTAAAGTACACCAGTTCTACTATGTACTAAATTTATTGTTGTCTTTGACGAAGACTGTAGTGACCACCTGAGATGGACTGAAAACTCTTGTAATAGGAGGAGACTCTTCCAATCAGGTCCCATCAGTGTGAAAATACTGCATTGTCAGTCAACATCCTGCTGCTTGTCCCTGAGCGTCTGGCCTCTGAAAAGACACAAATTAATAATTCACGGTCATCTCAAGCTCATCTGGTCACCAGGTCATTTCCTAGTTAAGTGGGTGGAGGGGCAATATGTGTGTCAATGCATGTGTGTGTGTTGTTTTCAGTAGAGATAAGATTACAGTTTAGGATGAAACAGGAGAAAAAGCTCACACAAAGAAAGGTCTCTGCTGTCCTTCTCCACTTACTGGCTGTCCTTGGGGTGAAGTCAGTCTGTCTGGCAGACTGAATGTGAGTCTGTCTGCACAGCAAAGGTATCAGGTTCAGTCAGAGGTGGCCATCAACATGTCTATATAATGAGTTTGACATTGAAATGAACACTCTGTCAGGAGAAAGTCTGAGAAGAAACGCTCACAGCAAAGCGTTTATAGATGACAGGTCATCCAATGCTGTCAATCAATGACACTACATTGCTGTGTGCTGCATACACCTTACTGTCTGAGATGATTTTATTTTTTTTCTTACCGAGTCTTCCTCACTAAATGACTTTGTAGAAATTTTTTCATTGGAAACTTTAGTCGGACAGTATTTTATTACTTGGTAATCTCTTACAACAATACAATTACTTTTAGGTTTCTGATATGTCATGCTTACTATTGAAAAGAACATAATGCCTAACTGGAAAGAAAAAAAAACATTAAAACTGGACACTAGCTTTATTTGTTATATATTTATTGGGCAGTAATTGCAGTGATGCTATTGTTCTGAGTACAAGTTAAAACTTTTCCTTCTTTTTGGTCTACTTCACAGTTTTGTGGAAACATGAAATGTTATTGAAAATTCCACTTAATAGTCTTGTGTTACCTCTCACTCATATCACAGCCTGCAGAATCTGATGAGTAATAAGCAGGGATAGGCACAAATTAATATCTAAATCTAACCTTAATGTGTCCAACACATAACACCACTTAAATGTTGTGTTCACAGTCTGAAAAGCTGCAACTGAAGTAAACCTGACCTGTTCATCTTGCCAACATTAAGACGTAAAATAGGTTCTTCAAAAACGTGTAATGGTTTAACACAAAATCTCAAACTCAAAAGGCACAGGTCTTGCGAAGTGGTGTAAAGGTATCAAAAATTTGCAGAATAAATAGTTATTGCCATGTTGAAATTCAGTATCTGAGGTTTACAAATTTGCAAAGAAAAAAATTTTCTGATGAGGGATTCTCAAGAAAATTGATTTTAAATCTATGGCTATTTTTGCAAAAAATTACATGATTTTTACTTGCTTGCCAAGGCATACTTTTGCAAGTTTTCAACTAGATGTGGCATTCAAAGCATGAAACAGATGTTTTGAGGTTTACAAATTGTAAATATTTCAAAGTAATATTACAAAAGTGAATGGTATAGATAGCAAACAATGTTGGTGAGTGCACACAGCCTTGCTGAGGTACAGTGTTAATAGCAAGCATGATGCACTGACTTAAAATCAAGAAACAGGGCCAATGTGTGTAGTTTACAGGTAAATTTTGGTGCTCATGTACATAATTCATCAAAGTAAGAGATGTATCCTTATCATCCTATCTCAGCAGTTTTGGTGTGCACACGTATTATTGTTAGTTCCATAGTACTGAAAGTTCTGTAAGGAGAAAGCCCATCTGGTCCATTTACTTTTCATACATTAATCTGTTGAAACACAAGTCAGCTCACACATCTTAAGTCCTCTACATTTGCATCTCGAGGTACATGCGGATTTTGGTGTAACACAGTAGTTGGCAAGTTAGCATTTCTATTAGCTTCATCAAATCAAATGTTATGGTAGAAATGTATTCAAACTTTTGAAAGATGACCTGAAAGAGGCAATGGGTTGCACCCTTCCTTTTCTGTTATATGCCAAACTTAATATCTGTTTGGCAGTGTATAACATGTTAGAGGCCTTAATTAGCTCTTTTTCACAAGCAATTTATTCTTTTCGTTGAAGTTGAGATAAATAGATAGTGACTGATATTACACAACCTGAGTTAGACTAAGAATGCCGCCAGCAAAAACTCATGATATCAATCGATTTTTGGTTTGCCTTGTCTGCTTTAAGAAAGGCTCATCCATGGTGCCTATCACAGGAATTGTTCTCATTAGATACACAAATTCTTCATGGAAGATTTTGATCCAACTGGTCAAAAGTTGTCCAATGGTATCTGTATGCGCTGCAGAAACAGCCTCTTGGAATTAGACAAGGGAAAGCCTGCTGCTCTGGAAGATCCAGCTGACTTTACAACATTAAACTTCCCTGTCCTAACAAGAACATTTGGAGGAGTCACTGAATTAGGAGACTTGCAGGGCTGTCCATGTAGTATTTGCATTATTGCTAGGGTTAATCCTGGTCAAGAAGGGCATAGTTTTGGTGGCCAGGTCAAGCAAGGGCCTTTTCCTGTTGGAAGACCACCTTTGCCAGGTCCTAAAAGGCTTGCAACACCTAAGCCAGTCAGAGTCTGTAAACGCTGCAGGCAGGTGATTGGCAAAGAGATTCCACATCCCCAACCTTGTGGTATATCTGAAAGGACGGAAAATCTTCAAGATAGCATGCTTGAAGATCCAAGGGCTGCAGAAATGGCTGCTTCTGCTCTCATTAGACACAAAATAGATGCTGCTCCAAAGGACTCTTCCTCCATACAGTTGGCCACAAGTGGCATGCCAACAAATATCCCCATACCTGGTCGAGCACGAGCCAGGAAATCCCTCTTTCAGGAAGAAAGTGTTCCTACTTCAGAGCTCCAACGTTTCATGTCTGATTTCTTCTAACCTGGAGCTATGGACAAGCTTAGAACAGCAGATAAGTCCCTAGAGCAGTTTTTTCTTGTAAGGACATGTGAGATGGATTCTTCAGCAAAGGAGGAGAGAGCAGGAAGCCAAAAGGTCTACAGGGCTGTTGTCTATTGCAACAACCTTATTTAGGTCTCTGAACTAAATCCAATCAAAACAATTATTGATATTTTCTCCCAGCAACCCTTAAATGTCACATTAGTATAAGATCTGCAATAGTGCACATTGGCGAGCATCTCAAAATCACATCATTTTCCCAACAGTTAATGTAATTTTTAAATTACATATTTTTGAGAATCCCTCATCAGAAATTTTTTTCTTGAGTTTTGTAAACCTCAGGTACTGGATTTTAACGTGGCACTAGCCATTTATTCTGCAAATTTTTAATACCTTTACGCCACTTCGCAAGCCCTGTGACGCTGAAGCGATTTAACAGAGTTTATTCACAGACAGATTTTACTACAAGCCAAAACAAGGATCGAAACTGGTCTACACTATACTTGAGATGAGCTCTCTAACACTACTAGTGGTGAGGCGGACCAACAACAACTTAAGATGCTAGCTCACTGTGGGTAATACCCAGGCAAGAAAGGTTTCTACAAAATTTCACTAAAGCTACAAAGCTCTAAATCCTAACATTACAATGGGCTCAAATGCACTCATCTAGAGACTCTAACTAAACAGTAACAAAAGGGCACAAAAATGCCACTCAGAATAAATTCGATAAACTATCACAGACTGAAACTGGGTAGATGCTCGGACCGGGCTCACGCTGGAGGACCTCAGGTGAACGGAAACCAGGGAGAACTTGAGACGGCAGGTAGGTATGAAGTGGACGCCAAGGAACGGCTGTGATGAATCATTTCCAAGTGAGGAAGACAGCGAGTAATCCAGGTGAGACCAGGCAGAAGCAGGTAGATCCAAAACTATGACAAAGGAAAACAAACAATGTCACTACAGGTACGTGAAATAGAGAACTTTAAACTATTGAGTGCGAGTAAACCAGTACAGACTCTATCACGATCTGGCACTGAGAGGTGAGTAGCGTCTGCTTAAATGCTGAGAGAGTGAGGTCTGATTGGCAGCATTTCCACCTGCTCCTGAAGAGGCTGATGTGAAACACCTGGTGCAGCAATTACTCCCAGGAACACCTAAAAAGGAAGAAGAGGAGGAGGGAGAGGGAGAGAGAGCACTATCTAGGTCTGGCAGCTGCCAGCCTGACATAAACGATGTAAAAGTTTCTTGAAGTCACAAAACACTCACCATTCTTGAACGTCTCCAATAATGAACAGCTGAGTCTCCCTCCTGTTGCTCGTCGGTGCCAGTAAATAGCTTCCATTAAACCTCTTCCAACACCTCCTGGTTGACCCACGCCTGCCGCTGTGGTCCTTGGTGGACTGATAGTCACTTTTGAGCTTTTTCAGCTTCTCCCTACACTGCTTCTGTCCTCTTTATATACAGTCTACTGTATATGTGAGCGGCCATCCGCTCAGAGACCTACTGATAAACTTTCTCCGTCCAGCTCCCTCTGTATTCTTTGGTCCACCACCAAAGACAGAAAAGTCCTGACCTCTTCATTCACCCACGGTACAGGTCTGGCTGTCATATTAAAATTATGAAGAACAGAGAGTTCCGTGAAGAGCAATGCACGCCGTCACTGTTTACAGTTGCTTTTTAATGCAAGGTTTTGTTTTCGTGCTAGAGTCGCTCTGTGTGTCGTCACTCCCTGTCCAATCAGTGACCTGCACTCCTGTCCAATCAGTGACCTGCACTATGTAGACGCCACATTATCGGCTCGTCTCAGCTCGCTGGGAACCTCAGCCGAGCAGGTGCTGAAAATAGTGCCTGGTTCCAGGAACTAGTCCGTATGGAAATGCTCGCAAACAAAGACGAGCCGAGCCGTGCCGCGCTGAGTAGGTCCTAAAGGAAAGGCCCTCGACACTCTGAGCATCGCTGCAATTTGACCGGCTGGTAATCCACAAAGAGCGCGATGTTCCAGAACTTCCCTCAGTATGTCAGATGCCAAACGCCCTGGTCCCTGTGTGTGCTCCTGTTGCACCCTGGTACCAGAAAAGCGGCGGAGTACTTCTAAATTTGCAGTCACTCTACGGTCAACATCTTGGTCGGAAAGTGTTGAAATAACTCCAACAACTTCAATAAATTCCTCTGCTTTACACGCTACATGCTCGGGATCAGCAGGTCCTGCTTCCACATACTCTGCAAGGTCTAAAATATCTCTCACCAACTCTCTAGAAAGTTCACGGAGATCCTCCATCAACACAGCCGCCATGTTTAGAAAGACTTCTTCTTCCGCTTCCGGTTTCAAGGCAGACAAAAGCAGTGGATTAGACTAGATTCACGTTAGCCCCGCCCACCGACTTTGACGGGCGAGGTTGACAAATGAAATAATTCATGATCCACTGCAAAACAAGGACCATGAAGTAATTAATTAATTAGTGAAATAATAATATATGTTTTTTACCTAAAATGAATTGGTATTTTAATGAATTAATGACATATGTAATAACACATTTATGTATTTAATTCCAATTTTAATTAATTAATGACATATTTAATTAATTATTTAATGATGTATTTATTTATTTAATTTTGGCACTTTTAATCCTCCATACATGTCTAGTTACAAGCCTGAACCATGTCAGAAATAAAGTGAACAAAATATCTTCATCAACACAGACAGCACTAAGAAACAAAGACTGCAAATACAAAAAACACAAAGTCACACGGAACCCACAGAAATTAGATCCAAGTTTGCTGCTATACTTGCTGAACTTGTCTGACTCAGTGGGTGTAAACTACAGGTAAAAGCCTGCTATTGGCTGCCTATTTCATGCAGGTTTCTCCTCCCCTTCCTCTACATGTCAACTTTTTTAAAAGTGTTTATCACTATGGAAAACAACAAAAAACAACCTCCAGGCAGTAAACTAGATGGTGAAAAGTTTTGCTTAAAGTTTTGTTAATGCTTGCTATTTTCTTGATTAAATTAGTCATTTTAATAGCAGTTCTCAACTCCTTGTATGCAAATGTTTGACCACACCTTTTCCTCATCCCTATTCTGAGTGAATGGCATTGCAGTCGCGGCAATAAGAAGCAATATGATTGTGATTGATTTAAAGAAATACGAATGTGCCAGAGCAGTCAGACCACTCAACACAGCACTGTCAGTGCTAGAGAGTGCTCTGGCTTCTCTTTAACATGAGGAAATTAGTAAATGGAGCTTTGTGTCAGTTCAATTGCGCCAATTCACAACATGTCATATCATAGCACTTAACATAGTGAGGTAAAGACCTTATGAAATTTAAACACTTAACAGAGAACCCAACAATCCAAAGTTGCGTTTGGATTCCCTATGAGCAAGCAGTCAGCAACGACTCACACAGGCACAGGTCAGGGCGTTACAAGTCCCTTTTCTGTCGAGTCATTTTCTACTTAAGTCCAGCCCACCCACTTGTTGTGACTCAGTCTGCATGCTAAAGACCAATGATGATCAGGCAGCTTTGTCACACACATAATCAAAAATCAATTCCGGATCAAAAGTTGGAGTCTTCAAAAAGTTTTCAAGAAAGAGTCTTCAGAGTCTGATGTGAATAATGTTTATTCAATACACAGACTGTAAGAACAAACATGAGCAAGATCTCAAGACTTTAACTGACTACACAAAGCGTTACATCGTCTTATATACTCACACAAACTTCTTCTAAACACTCCTCTTCCGTTCTGGAAAGCCATAACCCATTGTCTTAAGACCCATTCAGAATACACATGAAGTAATCGTATCAAAAGTTAGACCACCTCCTCTTTTTTATTTCTGCTAGGTTGGCATTATTTCTGTTTGGCTCAGCGAGCCCTAGGTTTCAACTCATGAGTGCAGACGAAGCGAGGGCATTAACTTCCTGTCTTATGCCTTATATGGGCTCCACAGTCTTCCGCTGGGTTGCTGCTTTCCACAAGGATTATTCAGTGTACTCATAACTTCAGTTGAGACATTAGGTCTTCCCATCTTATCAGTGTTTGCTCTTAAATTTGATTCAAACATCCCATTTGTCTAATTTTATCATTTGCTCCATCATAAAATGCCACAACACACTTAGTGTGTTTTATAACTGAGGCAGCGTTCATTCATTCTGCCCGCTCCATGCTCATCACATCACTGCTGCACAGGCCTCAAAAGATCTGCTAATCTCCCCCTCCTCCCCAGCCTCCTCCTTTTTAAAGGTTCAGTTTCATAACTAACAATTTTACAAAGAGAGCTGCAGCACACCTCTGCATCTACTCTGTTCAGTCTGTGGAAGAGGACAAGTAACTCATCTCAACAAGCCACAAACCTGAACTGCTCATACAAAGACACACGTTCTAATCCACAGAGAAAGAAAGAAAGAAGGGAATTGATGTTTCTCATATTTTGTGGGACTATAGAACTCAGATAGTTCATAATTGTACATGAAAACTATATAAACTGGGTTTTGTGTAATGGCAACTATTTCAGTTGGTCTCCTTGTTTCTGTGTTTACACGGTATTCATGTAAATTTTGGGAATCTCAGGCTCTGCTGGGGGGTTTGATGTCAGGGATTGTCTGTGTCATGCTTACTCAGATTGTTTCAGAGCATCACTCAAGCAGAGTTACAACCAAACACAAATGCATGTCATTCCAAAATAAATGGTTAAATCTGACAAGTGTCTTGTCTGAAATGTTTTTTTTTCTGTTGTTCATTTTGATGTGTTTTCTGATAACATTCGGATTGCATGATTACTAATTAACCGTAACTCTAGATGTTACATTTGTGCCATTGCTTGTATCAGTGGGTTAGGCCAGGCATAACCACAAATATCAGTGATATGCAGTATAAGACAGAACTGCATCCAAAAATCTTACATTTGAACTCATCACACCAAAGTTCTGATTTCTGCTGGTCTCATGTCCATTCCTTGTGTTTCTTGGTGTGGTGCAGGCAGTTCACTTCTTCTTCTTGGTCTCCCTCTGTAGTGGTGTCTTAGTGGCAGCAACATCATCATGAAGGCCTGATTCACACAGGCTGCCTCCAACAGTTGATGTTGGTGTGTGTTTGTTGTTTAACTACTGGGAAGCAATGTTGTGGTGCTAATAACTGCTGACTTCTGAGACCAATAGCTCAATTGAATTTGTCCACTACATCATGGGTAAAGATACAACATGCAGAGTCCTTCATGAGAGCCAGGTTCATCATAGTTTGCTGTTAATTCTTCTTCTGCATACCAAAAATACTTCAACAAAACACATATGATGAGCTAAAACACATTTAGAAGGAAGAAATTCCACCAGTTATTTTTTTTTCAAGGCTTGCCTATTAATTAAACCATTCCAGGTAATGATGTCATGAAGAGGGCCAACGATACATGCAAAAATGTTATTAAGGCAACAGCAGCTGCTTTGAGGAACTCAATATGAAATATATTTTCAATTCAATTCAATTCAATTCAATTCAATTCAATTCAATTCAATTCAATTCAATTCAATTCAGTTTTATTTATATAGCGCCAATTACAGTCAAATTGTCTCGAGACGCTTTACAGAACCCATATGAACCCCCAGAGCAAGCCAAAGGCGACAGTGGCAGGAAAACACCCTTTTAACAGGGAAAAAAACCTCAAGCAGAACCCGGCTCTTTATGTGGGGGGACCCATCTGCCTGCTGGCCGGGCGGGTTGAGAGGGACAGAAGAGGTAGAAAGGTAGAGATAGAGGGATAGAGATGGAGGTGTAGAGGTAAAGATAGAGGGATGGAGGTAGAGGGGTAGAGGTAGAGGGGTGGGGGGGTGGGGGGTGGGGGGGCAAGGACCATAAAACACACAGTTTGATACATGCATGATAAGACAGATGATACATGCAAAGTACTACTAACATGGAAATTGATTATAGTTTACTGCTATGGTGTACGGCTCTGACATTAAATATACTACATATATAGCTGGTGGTAAATTCAAAAATATCTAGATGAGCAACTCAAGTATAGTGAGGGTGATGCAGAGTAGATCTGTGGAAATGGGCAGCTGGAAGCATTTTGGTTAAAATACATTTCTATTTGCTACATCATTCCACATGGCTATATGTCTTTAGTTTGGTTCTACAGAAAATAAATAAAAGCTCTGCTGGTGTCTGAGTTTTTTCAGATTTTTTTTTTTGTATTTTTGGTATTTGCATTTTCTGTCTTTTCTTTATTTAAAGGTCTTTTTATTCTTTTTTTTATACATGCTTCCCTTGTTTTCTCAAACTGATGAAGCTTTTTGATAAAGTTTCTTTTTGATGATGTACAAATCCTCCAAAGGGGACTTTGAAGTATCCATTGAAATTCAAGTAAACAGCATGAAATGAATTTCAGTCACACATGAAGAAAAAAGTTACTTCTCCCTCTATAATCAGTTGCTACTGCTCATCCGCTCATTGTCAGAAACTACAGGAAGATAAACTACGACAAAACCAGTATTTGGATTCAGCTTCAAAGTAATCATTTCTCCAAAACAACTTCAGAAGTATAGAGGTAAGAAGAAGTGCTCTCTCAGTTGCTTGCATGGCTGAGAATGGGTGTAAGAATGTGTGCCAGATATCCAACATATGGCCATATAGCTGCCTTTTCTAGTTTATTTAATAAGTTCTATCTACCTCAAAGTGCAGCAACAGATGATTTTATTCAAAACTCAAATGTCTATAACTTTAATTTAGGTTCATGTTGAAAAAAAAGCAGCAATGATAAGATCAGGCTACAACTGCAGTTTCACCTCCTGTTGACACTCACATTGGAGTGTGAGGACCCTAAAAACACACTGTTTCTCTGAAATCTTTCAATGTGCCTGAAAACTCAAGAGACTCTGGCAAGATTATATAACAGCTGAATGCTTTTCTCTGTTCTGTCAGCAGCAAGCATAAGGCTTTGATGTCTATGTGTCGACATTGTTTGATATCTGTTACTACAGATATTCCTTTCCTGAAGTGAGCGGAGATCTCTGCTTTGATAGGAGTGACTCTAACTCACAATGAATTCAGAGTAGTAATATGCTGCACAAATAGTGGTAAACAAAAGTTTGCATACACTTGTAAGGACCATGACAGTCTGTAGTTCCAGTTATTCCATGATAAAATGATTGAAGCACATGCATCTGTGCCACAAAAAACAACAATGCATTTTGGTTCTTTCATAAATTTAATATGGGTCTTCTGGAAATAGGACAAAATCTGCAGAGTCAAAAATATACAAATAGCAATTTGAATATTTGGTTAAATGTCCTTTGGCCATTTCACACCAATTAGGTGCATTTGTAGCCATCCACAAGCCTCTTGTGTCTTTAACCACTCCTCTTTTCAGAATTTGTGCAGTTCAACTAAATTTGCTGTCTTTTTGACACAGACTTGTTTCTTCATTATAGTCCATAGGTTCTTGATGTGGTTTAAGTCAGGATGTTGGGGAGTTCAGTCTAAAACCTTAATTCTAGCCTTATTTAGCCATTTCTTAATTACTTTTGATGTGTGTTTGGGGTCATAGTCTTGTTAGAACACCCAACTGCCCCTAGACCCAACCTTCTGACTGTTTTTTTGTTTTTAGGTTTCCCTGAAGAATGTGGAGGTAATCCTCCTCCTTCACTGTTCAACTATTAATTCAAGAAAAAAAAAAAACAGCCCCAAAGCATAAAACTATTACCACCATGCTTGATGTTAACCCTTTAGGCGCCACAGTTTTTTCAATAAAATACTCAGTTTTGATATCACTTTTTCAAAAGGTTGTAACTTGAAAATGATTAGAGATAAAGGCATACTGTAAATGAGTAAAATCATCAGTATGATCCAAAGTTTGTGATGGGAGTAAATTCACTCATCTAATTTGCATATTATGACATCACCAGTCGGCGGACATATGGATTACATAACTTTTACAGATGTTTATCGATCAAGATGGCATTGCTTGGCTCAGAATTTGTCAGATTCCTTTCTCCACGATACCCAACAGGCTCATCTAAATGTCTGATCTACTTGTGATACTGTTCCTCATCTCTCAAGCAAACCCAGCCATCATCATCGTCATTTACAGCGGGGCCGTGAACATCACTGCGGCCTCCGCCGCTATTATCAGTGCATTTTCTCCCATGGCTTCTCCCGCGTCTGCTGCTATTTCCGCGTTTTTTTGCATCCCCGCTACCCACCTCACCATTAGCGGTGTTTTGACCACCCCTGCTACACCCACCATGTCCCCTCCTGCCACCCCAGACACGGTGAAGCAAAGCATCAGCTCCAGGATGTGCTGCTTGTGGACTGTCATGGCGCATGGACTCGCCACCGTTACGCACAGACGCAGTGTTACTTTCTGTCACACTGGATGACTGAACATCTTCATCAGAGGGTGAATATTCCTCTTCAGAATCTGAGTCAGCCATTACTTGATGAAGTACTTCCTTAACAGTGAACAGACCTCTCGGCATGGTGAGTTTTCTCTCGCTGTCTTGCGCTCTGTTACGCACCGACTGCGACCCTCGTCTCCTCGACCGGGAGGCGGTTTTCAAACTCTATAAACTCCAAAATTAATCTCTCTGCAGATTGGGACCACAAATATGCCAGGTTTAGTTTTAGCTGAAACATTGGCAGATTAGTGGTAAATCAGATGGTGAGCCAAGACAAGAAAGTATTCAGACTGGACCGACAACAGTTGAGTTTTCCAAACAGCTTCATTGGTGGGAGAGTGCTATGAGATAAGGCCTCATCCAGTCAGTGGGAGGATGAGAAGGCAGCTTTTCAATTTAATTTATATTGACCCAATTACAATTCAAATTGTCTCCAGATGCAGAACTCATATGCCTGAACCCCCAGAGCAAGCCCTAAGGCAACAGTGGCAAGAAAAAACTCCCTTTTAATTGGAAGAAACCTTGAGCAGAACTGGCTCATATGGGGGAACCCATCTGCCACTGGCTGGCTGGGTTGAGAGGGACAGAAAAGGTAGAGGGGGTGGGGGAGAGGGACGGGAGAAGAGGGAGGTGGGGAACAAGGAAACATAACACACATTGGGATACATGCATGATAAGAGAAACATAGATGATACATACAAAGTACAAGCCAGCAGTGAAACAGATTCAGAAGTGTACTGTTATGGTGCAATGGTATGGCATTAACTACATTAACTACACTGCATATACAGCTGGTAGTAAGATGCAAACAGTGTATATATGAGCATGTTAAGTATAGAAAGTATAGAGGGGTGGGGGGTGGGGATTCTGAGAGATCTCTCAGAATCTGTCAGACTGGCCACGCCCCCACTGTCTGATGGTCTCTGGAGGATGGAATCCCGGGTATGCGAGAGGGTTTCAGTTTCAATGCCATAAGTCAGGTCAAGGGTGTGATTAAAACTGAGTCAATTTATTTACACATTCAGAAAAGCCAATTGAGTACAATAATGAATTAAATGCAGTCGAAAGACTGCCATTGTCAACGTCAACGTGAAATGTTGACATGTTAAAGTCATCCACAACAATGACTCGAGCACTAAGTCTAGAACTAAGTCAGCACTAAGTCAGATAAAAAGTCTGAGAATTCAGATTAAAAACTCAGAATAAGGAGCAGGCAGACAATACACAACAACAAATAGAACTGGTTTCTGAGCTTTCCAGTCTGGGTGTGAGAGACTACGAGTAAGACTTTCAAATGAGCTATACCCAGGATTAGGTCTCTGGTTCATTATTAAGCTAGAGTGAAAGATTGCTGCCACTCCTCATCCTCAGCCTATGATTCGAGAAATATGACAGTTAGTATGACTGGGAGGAGTTGATTCATTCAGAATAACATATTTTTCCTGCTGCAACCAGGTTTCAGTCAAACAGAACAAATCAATCTGATGGTCAGTTATATCATGTGCTAACAGAGATTTAGACAAGAGAGATCTAATATTTAACAGACCACATTTAATTGTCCTGCTTCTTCGCTCTGTTGGAATAGTGGCATTAACTTTTATTAGATTTTTATGGTTACTATTTCTTTTGTTTATTTTTGATTTGTTGAATTTATTGAATTTTTGTGGTCGGCCACAGACACAGTCCCGATGGAGTTAACCGAGTTACTGAAGGGTGACAGCTGTAAGGAGACTGCAGAGGTATGTAAGACTACAACTGGGCATCCTGGTCTTATCTCTGGGTGGTCATGCTGTAGGAATTCTAATAAAATCAGCCATATTCCTCAAAAACATTTCATGGCCACACAGTCTATAATTTGCAGTCTGTACATTCAGGCTGTGAATCTACTGTTCTGCTTTATCATGAAGGTGTTCTACAGAATTCAGGTCTACTGGCAGGGGAGGTAGCAGAAATCCACTGAACTCATTGCTCATCAGACCTCTTCTAGATGACTGCTGCTTGTGACGTGGAAAATTTTTCTCTTGCAAAGAGCCACTAGAAGATGGTAAACTGTGATCATGAAGAGATACATATGGTCAGCAACAACACTCAGGCTGTGCTCTTCAAACCATTGGTTGGTATTGTGGTGCCCAAAATGTGCAAAGACAACAGGTTCATAGATTTATCCTGGTGATGCCCAAGTTGAAGCCTACCATAGTCTGCCTCAGCAAAAAATGGAGATTCATCAGACTAGGCTTAATTTTCCATTCTTAACTGTTCCATTTTTGCCTGTGTCCACTGCAGCCTGAGATTTCTGTTCTTGGTGGCAGGAGTGGAACATAGCCCTCTGTCATTATACTCACAGTTTATCCACCTCAATATTCCACATGTTGGACATTTAGAGCTGCTTTTCTGTTCACTACAGTTATAAAGTGGTAATCTGAAATACCATCTTGTTTCTGTCAGCTCCATCCTGTCTGAGAGTTTTCTTTTGGGCTCCCCTATCAACCAAGTGCCTTCTTATAGATAATGCTTATCATGTATATATCATACAGGTACAGTATATACTATTCTATTCTGTTTATAAAATGTTCTTTTACTTTCTACACATACTATATTTTTGGCACCACTTAACTCAGTATCATTTGACTTTGAGACTGTAGCCTATGCATATTGCTGGATGTTTATTTTTTTTCTTTGTTTCATTTTAGCTTCCCACGTCTCTTTTTAGCTTCTATTTTAAATTACCATTCATTTTAGATTTTTTTTCCCCTCCTCTTCTTTTGTAGCCCATCTTCTTCAAGGTTGGACATGTTATGCATTCAGAGATGGTACTCGCAGTCATCCACAAACAGGTCTTCACACCCATCCCCCCCGAACACCTTGCTTTTAAACTACCTGGTCCCACCCCAGTGGTCACCACTATCATTTACTGCCCACCTAAACCAAACCCATCATTCCTCCCTGACTTTTCCCACTTTGTCACTTGGCTATCAGCTACATCTCCCCCAGTCCTCATCCTCGGTGACTTCAACTTCCACATGGACAACCTTCACAGCAAATCTGCCTCTGACTTCCTAGGCCTCCTACAATCACTCAACCTCACCCAGCATGTCAATTTCCCCACCCACAACCATGGACACATCCTCGATCTGGTCTGCTCTTCTGGTCTCACAGTCCTAAACATCTCCAGCTGTCATCTCACCATCTCTGACCACCTAGCAATAACCATGGACATCAGCCTCCCCACCCCTCTACCCAAGGAAAAACGGACAATCTTTTTTAGAAACACCAGATCACTCCCCCCCTCTGTATTCTCCGCCTCACTGACCACTGCATTGTCCGCCTCCCCTCCCCCATCAACTGACAACCCCACTGACCTCACCAACCACTACACAATCACACTCTCTGTTCTTGTCTTGATAAGCTTGCTCCCCTGAAATCCAAATTAATCACTTTCTCCCACTCTGCTCCATGGTACACTCCCGAACTCCACCTCATGAAAGCCCATAAACAACAGCTGGAACATCTCGTCAAGAAAACAAACCTGACAGTTCAGCGTCAAGCCTACTTCGACTTCCTCCAGCAATACAAAGACCCCCTGAAATCTGCATGGTCCACATTCTACTCTGACCTGATCAATACCAGCTCCAACAACCCCAAGTCCCTCTTCTCAACTGTCAATAAATTCCTTGCCCCCCCGGATACCATCTCCAACTCGTTCACCACTGACCAGTGCAACCTATTCCTCTCTCTTTTCCATAACAAAATCAACTCCATCCACAGCAGCTTTGTCACCTCTCCCACTTCACTTGATCTCCCCTCTCCTCCACCAAATCCCCCCCCACCCCCCACCACCACCACCACCACCACCACCACACACACACACAGCCCACTTCTCACCCATTTCCCCCCTGGACCTGCCCAAATCCATCACTGGAACTAAAAACTCCACATCCTGCCTGGACCCCATCCCCACTGGCCTCCTCATAAACTGCCTCCCTGTTATCTCCCCCCTCATCTCTAACATCATCAACAGTTCCCTCAGTACTGGCTGTGTCCCCTCACCCCTCAAGCTCGCCTCTGTCTCCCCCATCCTCAAAAAATCTGGTTTGGATCCAACCTCCCCTCACAACTTCCAGCCCATCTCCAACCTCCACTTCATATCCAAAACCTTAGAACGTGTCGTCGCTGCCCAGTTGAAATCTCATCTCACCTCCAATAACCTGTATGAAACCTTTCAATCTGGATTCCGCTCTCATCACAGCACTGAAACTGCTCTCCTCAAGGTCGCCAACGATCTCCTCCTCTCCTCAGACTCTGGACAAGTCACCATCCTCATCCTCCTCGACCTCTCTGCAGCATTTGACACAATCAATCACTCCATCCTCCTGTCCTGCCTTCAATCCTCCATTAACATCACCGGCACCGCCCTCACCTGGTTCACATCTTATCTCACTAATAGACAACAATTCATCAAGGTCAACAACTGCACATCCCCCACCGCCCCCCTGTCCCATGGTGTCCCTCAAGGATCAGTCCTTGTCCCCCTCCTCTTTATCCTGTACCTCCTCCCCCTCGGCAACATCATCCGCCGCCACAACCTACACTTCCATTGCTACGCCGACGATATCCAACTCTACATCTCCACCAACACCACCGCCACCACCACCCTCCCTTCTCTCTCCAGCTGCTTGGCCGACATCAAATCCTGGATGAGGAAAAACCCATCCATTATCCATCCATTATCTATACACCGCTTAATCCTCACCGGGGGGGGGGGGGGGGGGAGCCTATCCCAGCTGACTCGGGCGAAGGCAGGGGACACCCCGGACAGATCGCCAGTCTGTCGCAGGGCCACATACAGAGACAAACAATCACTCTCACATTCACACCTACGGGCAATTTAGAATAATCAATTAACCTCAGCATATTTTTGGACTGTGGGAGGAAGCCGGAGTACCCAGAGAAAACCCACGCATGCACAGGGAGAACATGCAAACTCCATGCAGAAAGATCCCGGGAAAGCCGGGACGCAAACCAGGAACCTTCTTGCTGCAAGGCGAAAGTGCTAACCACTACGCCACTGTGCAGCCCCTGAGGAAAAACTTTCTCTCTTAAACTGCGACAAGACCGACCTCATCATTATTGGACCCAAATTACTCACACCATTTCCCCACTCCCCCATTACCATTGATAACACCACCCTATCTCCTTCCGCTCACATCCGCAATCATGGTGTCTTATTTGACAGCAACCTCACTTTTGAACCCCACATTAATAATAATCACCAAAACTGCTTTTTTCCATCTCCACATCGCCCATCTCCGCCCCTTCCTCTCCTTCTCAGCTGCCAAAACCCTCATTCATGCCTCATCACTTCCCGCCTTGACTACTGCAATAGCATTCTCTTCGGCTCCATCTCCAAAGCTCTCAGTAAACTTCAATACATTCAAAACTCTGCTGCCCGACTCCTCACCCAAACCCATTCCCATGACCATATCACCCCCATCCTGCAGAACCCTCTATTGTTAATTTTAGACTTATAGAATCTGAGTGGCTGGGGGGCAGACACAGTCTCTATAGGATAATGAGGAGGTGAAAGCCATAGGGAAGCAGCATAGAAGCGTATGACTTCAATTCTGCTTCCTTGTCTCACCTCTGGACTGTTAGGCGTTTGGTTTTCTAATGAATTTCTCCATATTCCTAGATAAGAGAGCCACACCATCCAAAGTGGGATGTATGCAGTCTCTCCTAATAAGACCAGGTTTTCCGCAGAAAGTCTTCCAATTGTCTGTTAAGCCCACATTTTTTTCCAGACGCTATGTCAATAACCAGCAGTGGAATGATAACATGCGGCTATACATGTCATCACTGCCTATTCTTTTTTAAAAATTTTATTTGACCTTTCTTTTACCAGGTAAAAATGTTTGAGAAAGAGATTTCATTTGCAAACATGACCGCGCCAAGAGGTGCCAGCAGGAACAAATAGACATGTAAACCACAGCCATAAATATAGACATATAAACATAACATAGAATTAAAGTAAACAGGTCAACAAGTAAGAGGCATGGAAGCATACACTGTAAGTAACTCCGGAGATCTGGGAATATGCTGAAATCAGTACTGTTGGAAAATTCTGACAAGGCAAGAAAGTCCTCAAAACTTAAAAAAAAAACCTAAAAAAAAAAAAAGAAATAATCCAATGTATATGCTTGACCACTGAATAGCACTGCAATGCATTGAGAAAAATGCATTTCTGCATCAAAGCTGTTCCTTAGTGTAAAGTGGGTGACCATGAACCTTGTTGTAAAGCTCTAGTAAGGTATTGTCACAAGTATAGTATTGAGAGGGTAGGTTGTACTGTAGCTCCAAAAGCTCCACAAAACAGCAAAAACTGTTATTCTCTCTATGCATATCCAAAAATGTTTTATAGGTTAGCTGGGCTGTACCACCAGATAGAGCTTCTTTCTGTTAAGTGTCGGAGCAACCTGAAGAAACAGTCACTCAGACTATGGGCACTTTCTTATTAGCACGCAGAGCATTAAACAAAGGATTGGGCTTATGGTATGTGCCGATACAAATCAGTTAAGAAATTCCTTGTACAAAATATTTAAGGACTAATATTATTATAAAATATCTACAAGAGTGTTTTCTCATCTGACATCCATCATCAAGACATTCTTAATTCCTTACAGGACTGTTTCAGATGACTGTGGGGGGTCATGGCAGGTTCAAACTAGAAACAGTACTCAGAGAGTGCATAACTCCGCCAAGGCTGGTCAGTTGACGTATCATTTCCAATGGATTAAATCTTTAATAAAAAATGTCCTTGCGTTGGAGCTTGTGTTGAAAGCTGTGTGGAGTCTGATTAATATCACTTTATTCTGCATAAGTTGGGGCTAAAGACTACTTTCCTGACACTCAGAGGCAAATTCAGATAGATTCTGAGCATGGCCACTGTTTTATTTATTTTTTTTAAATTTTGGTGGCCTTTAGTACATGTGCAAACCCATTGATGCTGCATGGAACATGGAACAGAAGTTGAATGCATTAGTTTAAGGAAAATAGAATCTGCACAAGGAGTTTGGCCAAGTGTTGAGGTCTCTGAAATCTCATTTTCATGAGGTCAATTAGGTTCCAAAATAAAACAAAAACCATACACAGCAGTCCACATATTAATAGCCACTGACCCAAATAGTCTGTCAGTGGTAGGATGGACAAACAACTGACCACTGCTACAGAAATATAGCTGGTTATAGTTGTGCCAGCATTTAAGACAGAGTAATTAATAAGGTTTTAATTTTTGCAATTTTTCTTTGCCTACATTGGCTACTTTCAATATAGCTCATCTTAAAAACAAGAAGTTAAGCAATGTTGTGACCAGGTTTTGGACAAGGGATAATGTGTTGGATAAAAATGATAACCTTCTTGGTTCTACTGCATTGACTTTTTTATCGAAACTTTCCATTATAAGTTCAATAGAAGTATTTAAACTATCCACTATTTGGTAGGGGTAATTTCTCGCTAAATGTTTTATTTACATGAAAGTTTTAGTTCAACACATTCTATGTCAAAACCGTTACGGGGGAAAGCCGGAGAACCCAATTGCAGACTCACAGAAACTGACAGACCAATGAATAACTGAAAGAGATTTATTTAACCAAATAACTAACCAATACATAAATACAGAACTGAACTGGGGGGAAAGAACCAAACCAAAACTACTAACTCGATAAGCAAACTCTATGAATACAAAAACAGAAGTTTTACAAGACTGAACTGAATTACAAAACTAAGCTGGAGAGGGATACTCACAATATGGGGAAACTGGCAACCGAGGGGAAAACAGGCTGGGGAAAATCCTTGAACAGACAACAGGAACACAACAGAGTCCAAGAGGGGGGAAAGCAGCAGAGTCCATGGGGCTCAGGGAGTCCGGAAATTGCAGGCTTGGTGGGGAACAGTATCTAGGAGGGGAACAGAATCGATGGTCCGATGGGGAATGAGTGACTGAGCAGAGTTTAAATAGTGAGTAGGTGATATTGAGGGCAGGTGAGCTGATTACTGCAATGTGAGTCACCTGCAATAATCAGCTGAGTGCAGGCAGGTGAGCAGGGAGAGCAAGACACAGGGATGAGAGAAAAGAGGGAGAGTGGTGACATATAGAGGGAGCCAAAGGGACAGGTCAAAACAGAAACAGATCAGGAACCAAGGGAAAAAGGAGGAAAAAAGAGGAAGAAGGAAGAAGAAGGGCAGGGGCTAGAGCAGGATCATAACAAAAACATTTTTTTACCATTATTTGAGAGGAGCAATAATTTATTTCTGCCAAGTAGGAGAGTAGAATCCAGTGTGTTAATACATTAGAGTGAGACATCTTCTCTACTGCAGCTTCCTGTCTGCAATGGAAGTCCCTAAGATAAGAAGGCTGAAGGTTCCATCAAACCTTGTCTGCTGAAGTGTTAGATTTTTGTGAATGAAAGGAGAAATGTGGCATTGCAACCAATGTATGGGGGAGCCACCAACCCCCAGGCAGTGTTTGGACGATCTTTAACAGAGTGCAGATCTAGAACTGCAGGGCATTGACATTTGTTAGGTCCGCAGGGCTTTCTGAGATAAGAACCCTCAGAGCAGTAGGGTGCTGGCAATGCTTTGTACAAAACATGCACAGGCACACACTGCAGAAAACTGAGGGAATTAGAAAACATACCAAAAGAGAGTCTTGCCCACATGAAAACCAACTATTAGGAAAGCAGGCCTTGAGTTTTTAATATGAGTTTTAATAATAAAAAAATGCATAATTTAAGGTTAAAAATTAGTTTATGTCAAAGTCATCCATCCATCCATTTTCTTCCGCTTATCTGGGGTCGGAGGCAGCAGGCGAAGCAGGTCACTCCAGACATCCCTCCCCCCAGCAACTCTTTCCAGCTCTTCCTGGGGGATCCCGAGGCATTCCCAGGCCAGACAAGCTATATAATCCCTCCAGTGAGTTCTAGGTCTACCCCGGGGTCTCCTCCCAGGCGGACATGATCTCTAAGGCTGAGCCCAGCCACCCTGCGGAGGAAGCCCATTTCAGTCGCTTGTATCCGCGATCTTGTTCTTTCGGTCACTACCCAGAGCTCATGAGGATAGGTGAGGGTTGGAACATAGATGGGCCGGTAAATTGAGAGCTTCGCCTTACGGCTCAGCTCCCACTTCACCTCGACAGTTCGATACAACGCCCGCATTACTGCTGACGCTGCACCAATCCACCTGTCCATCTCACGCTCCATTTTCTCATCAGTCGTGAACAAGATCCCAAGATGCTTGACCTCCTTTGCTTGGGGAAGCAACTCCCCCCAACCCAGAGGGAGCAATCCACCAGTTTCCGGCAGAGAACCATGGCCTCGGACTTGGAGGTGCTGATCCACATCCCCGCCACTTCACACTTGGCTGCAAACCGCTCCAGTGCATGTTGAAAGTCATGGTGTGAGGAAGCCGACAGAACCACATCATCTGCAAA
Source organism: Amphiprion ocellaris (assembly GCF_022539595.1). NCBI lineage: Eukaryota > Metazoa > Chordata > Actinopteri > Pomacentridae > Amphiprion > Amphiprion ocellaris. The sequence goes on from NC_072785.1 coordinate 293,611, forward strand.
AAGCAGAGATGCGATCCTGAGGTCCCCAAACCAGACACCCTCCTCACCCCGACTGTGCCTTGAGATCCCATCCATGAAAATCACAAACAGGATCGGAGACAAGGGGCAGCCCTGGCGGAGTCCAACACCCACTGGAAATGAGTTTGACTTTGTGCCGAGTATGCGGACACAGCTCTCACTTTGGTTGTGAAGGTGCCGAATGGCTTGTATCAGTGAGCCTGGTACCCCATACTCCCGCAGTACCCCCCACAGAGCCCCTTGGGGGACACGGTCGTAGGCCTTCTCCAGATCCACAAAACACATGTAGACTGGCAGGTCGAACTCCCATGACCCCCTCAGCAGCTCCACAAGAGTAAAGAACTGGTCCACTGTTCCACGACCGGGAAGGAATCCGCATTGTTCCTCCTGAATCCGAGGTTTGACAATCGATCAGAGCCTCCCTTCCAACCCCACAAGAGTAAACTTTCCCGGGGAGGCTGAGAAGTGTGATACCCCTGTAGTTGGCACACACTCTTCAGTCCCCCTTTTTGAAAATGGGGACCACCACCCCGGTCTGCCACTCCACAGATACCGTACCCGATGCCCATGTGACATTGTAGAGACGTGTCAGCCAAGACAGTCCAACAATGTCCAGAGCCTTCAGCATCTCAGGGCAGATCTTGTCCACACCTGGCGTCTTGCCACCGAGGACCTTTTTAACTACCTCGGCAACCTCTGCCACGGATATGGACGAGGATTCCCCAGAGTCTTCAGGCTGTGTCTCCCCCACAGAGGACATGTTTACCGGGTTCAGGAGTTCCTCAAAGTGTGTAGTGTATGTGTAGTTATGTACACAAACATACAGCATACCAATTGCTAGCGATGCAGGGAAGCATAATCCAAGAGTTGTCACGAGGATGTATGTGATGAAAGGAAATTAGTCACTACAAAGTGTTTCATGGTTTTAATTATACTTGTTGCTGTTATTATAAATTGCTGTTGCTGTTATTATAGACCCAGTAGTACCCACACTCCCCTTTTCTCTCTCTTTGGGTCTCACAGGAATGCAGCAAAGACTGGAAGCTTTTTCATGTTTCAGGGGCTATTCTGAAATACTTCTTGAGTCATGTTTGTATCTGATAAAACTAGCAAAAAATGCAGGAGTAAAAATTAAACAGACAATGGTAAAAAAAAAATGGTGGTGAAAACATACTACTTATTTAGACAAGCAAACATTTGAACATCTTTGAAATAATGCCCTAACCTAACCCTAACCCTACTAACAGGTGGAATATTCTTCTGTGATTCCTTGTGATTCCTAGTGCTTAGTGTGTGTTTTTGAACCTTGGCTGTGTTGACCACCGATTTTGCCCATGCATCTGGGATATCTCTGCCTGATAATTGTGCTTTGTTGTACAATAAGTTGTTTGGACTTTTACCCCAGTGAGGAGTTGTGTGTCCTTGGGTCCTACTCCTGTTTGTACAGATGTGATAATTTCAGTGAAATTTACCCTATCAAGGCAGTTGTCTTGCTGAAACAGAAAGGAGGGTAAAAGCTTCATCTAAACATTTAGAATTTCTGACAAATATAACGCTTTTAAAGAACTATAGACCCTCTTCAGTTGCACTTTGCTTGGTTTTACTTTTGAATGCACACCTAAAAAAGGACAAAGAAAAAAAAGAGCTTATCTTGCAACTTAAAGCCAGACAACTAATTATTTAAGGACTGTTATATTATTCTTGTTGCTAAATGCAACTTAATGTTAGCTCATAAAAGCCTGCCGATGTCCCTGTAGCTACATAGAAACATACTGACATAACAATATGTACTTTCCTCTGTTGTGGAAGACTTCCTGCCTGGTTCCTGTCTCTAAGACCAGGAACCCCAGGGAGCCTAACCACTTCAGACCTGTGGCCCTCACTTCTCACCTGATGAAGACCATGGAGAGGATCGTCCTCAAGAACCTCCGTCCCCAGGTGAGCCAGTATCTGGATCCACTGCAGTTCGCCTACCAACCAAACACTGGAGTGGATGATGCAGTGGTCTACCTGCTGCACAGATCGCTGACTCACCTGGAGAACCCTGGCAGCACTGTGAGGGTCATGTTCTTTGACTTCTCCAGTGCTTTCAACACCATCCAGCCTTCTCTGCTCAGGGTGAAGCTTGAAGGAGCGGGAGTAGACTGTCACCTGGCTGCTTGGACCGTCGACTACCTCACCAACAGACCACAGTACGTGAGGCTTCAGGACTGTGTGTCTGATGTGGTAGTCAGCAGCATGGGGGCCCCACAGGGGACAGTGCTCTCCCCCTTTCTCTTCACCCTGTACACATCGGACTTCCATTATAACTCTGGGAGCTGTCACCTCCAGAAGTTCTCCGATGATACAGCCATTGTCGGGTATCTGAGGGGGACAAGCAGGAGTACAGGACGGTCATCTCTGACTTTGCTGACTGGTGTGAGTGAAACCATCTGCAGCTCAACGCCGGTAAGACGAAGGAGATGATCGTGGACTTCAGCAGGAGGACGACACCCCAGACTGCACTGGTGAACATCCAGGGTTTGGACATTGACATGGTGGACACATACAAATACCTGGGTGTTCACCTCAACAATAAACTGGACTGGACACACAATACAGAGGTTCTGTACAAGAAGGGCCAAAGTCGTCTCCACCTGCTGAGGAGACTGAGGTCCTTTGGAGTGTGCAGGACTCTGCTCAGGACATTCTACGACTCTGTGGTAGCATCTGCTATCTTCTATGCAGTGGTCTGCTGGGGAGCAGGGAGCACTGAAAGGGACAGAAAGAGACTAAACAGAAGGTCAGGAGGGCTGGTTCTGTCCTGGACTGTTCCCTGGACTCCATAGAGGAGGTGGGTGAGAGGAGGATGTTGGCAAAGCTCACATCCATCATGGACAATCCCTCTCACCCACTGCATGACACTGTGGGGTCTTTAAGCAGCTCCTTCAGCAGCAGACTGAGACATCCACCCTGCAAGAAGAAACGCTATCACAGGTGCTTCATTCCATCTGCTAGAAGACTGAACAACATCAGCATCACTGGCTGATGTTAACATAAACTGGACTCATATCATTACCACCCCAAACCATAAAATTTGCACAGACATTATTGCATCTTTGCACTTCTTAAACTTTATTTTTTTAAGCCACTTTATACTGCATTGTCTTACAGTGTGTCAATACTGTACTATTTCATCCTCATTTCTCACCCCTGTACATATTGTAAATATTATTACTACTATTCTATTATTATTATTATTTCTATTACTATGTCTATTGCTACATAAGCTGCTGTAACAATGTCAATTTTCCCTGGCGTGGGGAGAAATAAAGGACTTATCTTATCTATCTTATCTTTATCACACAGGCCAAGATTCAAGGTCAGATGCTCAAGACAACTCACTCCAAAACAACTGACTACAGTAGAAACAAGAAAAGCACTCAGAGAGCGCAAAACTCCGCCAAGGCTGCTCAGTCGTTGTATGATTTCCAACGGATGAAATCTTTAAAAAAAAAAAAAAAAAAAAAGTGTAGCAGTCGATTTGTAGTGTTCACTTGTTGTTGTAGTTACAGTTACGCCATGCGGCTGTCTCGCAATGATACAGAAATCTTTAACAAATCCATTGATTTAGACTATAAGCCACATCACTGCAAAAATCTAACCACTTGATCCTTGTGTAATTTCTGACCTTCCATGAAAATTTCAGCAAAATCTGTTAGTCCGATCTGGAGTAATGTTGCACACAGACAAAGAGACAGACAAACCAAAGGCAATCGTCACATAACTCTGCCGCATTCCTTGGCGGAGTAAATATGCCTAATAGTCAATAGCAGAATACATGTCCATGATGTTGTAATGCACACTACACATCTGAAAACAGCACTGTTTGATGACAGAGAAATTAAATGGGTGTTCTCCCTTCCTCACCATCTCTCTGGCCTATTTTATTTATTTATTTGTTTAAACTTTATTTTACCAGGTAAGTTAGTTGAGAACTAGTTCTCATTTTCGATAACGACCTGTTCAAGAGGCAGCATTCAACAAGATGAGCTTAAAATGCTTGCTGCTTTCTAAATGTCAATCTTATGTTGCTGGAGTTTTCTTTGTTGCTGATTTCACATGTGAACGATTCCCATTTTTTCCTAGTCACCATGAAGAAGTCCTCCCAGAACTTGCATTCGCAGGTGACATTGCCCACCTGGAAAACACTCTCAGTGAAGCACAAGACCTTCTGCATCAGGGAGAGCGAGAAACACGACAGACTGGACTCCTCCTGAATGCTGGAAAGACAAAGTTCATGCACCTTAACCCAACATCTGAGGAGACATTGCATGCACTATATGGATCAGAAATTGAAAAAGTTAATGATTTCCTATGTCTTGGAGGCTACGACAACACAACAAATGATATAGAAACAAGAACTGGTAAAGCTTGGGGAGCATTGCACTCTGTCAAAAATATGGGTATCTCCAATTAAATCGCCAACCAAAATGAGAGTATTCAAGGCGTCAGTGGAATCCATCTTGATTTATGGATCTGACTTCTGGTCATGAATGAAGACACTCTCAAAAAGAATTGATGGGACTTATACCAGAATGTTACGGATGGTACAAAACATCTCTTGGAAATCAGACCTCACCAACCAGTTGCTATATGGCTCACATCCATGCTTGTCAACCATCATTAGACAACAAAGACTAGCCCTTGCTGGACATGTGGTAAGACACAATGAAGCAGCTTGTCCAGTACTGTTGTAGAAACCTGATACCATCAGTAGGGCTGGAAGGCCTAGCACAAAACTAAGGAAGGTGCTAGAAGAAGAAACTGGTCTTGAAAGCAAAGAATTTTTGATTGCAATGTGGGACAGAGGGAGCTGGAGGATGAACTTTATTCATGTGACCAATTCTGTCGGATGCAATTGACTTACTGATCGAAACTGTTCTGGTACCTTATTGGTTGCTTTACACGGCTGTAAGTCACCTGTCAGTTTATTTATTTATTTAGTTATCATAGTTTTAGCTTTTGTTTCAACAATACTGACTGTTATTATTGGTGTTTGTTTTGAGCAAGAACCCACACAGGAAAGCATTGATAGATGTCCAAAAAAAAAAAAATGTATGCAAAACTGCACAAGGTAGCTTTAAGCATTCCTCTATAACAATAAAAAAAAAACACAACAGTCAAATTAAAGATCAAGATCAAGAATCTTTATTGTCATTATGCAATTAATTCTCACCAGTGACATAACAAAATTTTTGTTGGTAATACCAGCTTGAGAGTCAACATTAAAAGACGTGGACAGTAAAACATACAGTGCATTAAAAAATATTAAGAATACATTAAAAATAAGAAAATACATATGCAGCAGACTGATTAAAATGCAGCATTGCAAGGTGCAGTGTCAGTTCCATGTTATCTCAAGCTTTTTAAAGTGAGTGTGTGTGAGGATGTACAGAGTTTACAGTTCTGGGGAAAAAAGCTGTTCCTCAGTCTGGTGGTTCCAGTTCTTATCAACGTATACCTTCTTCCTGAGGGCAAAGGCACAAACAGTTTGTTTCCAGGGTGGGTTGAATCTGCAGCAATGCTGCCAGCCTTTCTGTGAAGGCGACCAGCATAAACAGAGTCCAGATTTGGCAGAGGGCGTCCCACAGTCCCCTGAGCTTTCTTTACCACCTTGACCAAGTCCTTTCTGTCCTGCACTGTGCAGCTGCCATTCCAGACCACCATACTGAGACAAAGAATCCTCTCTATGGTGGTTCTATTAAAGTTTGTCAGCAGCTGAGAATGGAATTAAGCTCATCTGAGCCTCCTGAGGAAATAAAGTCTTTGCAGTGTTTTTTTTTTCTTACTAGGTGAGAGGCATTCAGGGTCCATTTGAGGTCAGTGGTGATGTGGATTCCCAGGAGACTGATGTTATCAGCTTGCTCTACATCCTCTCTGTGTATGAGGACAGGAGCATGGGTTGTCTTCCTGGATCTCCTGAAATTCACAATGACCTCCTTGGTTTTCCTTGTGTCCAAGACCAGGTTGTTGTCTGAACACCACTTGGTCAGTGCTGGATCTCCTCCCTGTAGTGGGTCTCATCATTGTCTGATATAAGCACCACTACAGTTGTGGTGGTATGTAGGTATTCCTAATCATCTAATTAATCTCAAAAACCACAATCTGCTTCATCAAGACTATTTGATTGTGCTTTTCTTTATTCAAAGGACTTTTTAATGTTGTGTACAGCTGTTTTTTTCTTTTTTTTATACAGCAGCTTCATTATATAGGTCTTTAAGTAAATGAAACACAGAAGTGTCTCACACACATCTTAACATGGGGGTCATGTCCGTTCTGACAACATAAGTATAATTCCCATTGTTTAAGGAGTATATGTGTTCGTCTCTG